>NC_141552.1:56650000-56882500 GCF_021556685.1 Rattus norvegicus | reverse complement strand
CTGACGTCACACGTAGACGCATGGATTCTATTGGCTCCCTTTGACCAGATATTGGGGAAGTTTCATGACACATTGATGTTCCTGGTGTGTTCACACCTGTACTGCTGTGTATTCGCTGGGAACGTTCACAGAAAAGCTGCATCAACGAGGCAGACTCAGTGCGAGCCTGTATGGCTGTATAGCTGATGGCCGAAGCTCAGTAAAAATGGGCAAACATTTGCTGATTCATCTCGACCCGTGGCCCCCATACATTTTCATGTTAATCTTAGGTTCGCTGCTTGGGGATTGACACTGTCTTCCCTGCTTCACCAGGGGATGGGCTCAGCAAATCTCACACACCAAGATTACCTCCGTGCGAATTAAATCACCATCACGACACTGCTGCAGTTCTGGGCTTGGCGAAGTAACGCTAGCTCCACCAGCAATTGGCATCACCATCGCTGCTGGGTGGGAGTCACAGTCATCAAGGAGGTTTACAAGAATCATATAAAGTCATTGTGGATGCCTGGCTGATAGTACCTCCCTGTATCTGACTCCACATTTGCATTTAATATCACATACTCATCAACCTCTTAGCGATGGCACAGTTAGATTACATAAATAGATTGGGAATAAGATTATTTTTTAAAAACATCCTTACCGCATTGTCAAGACCCCTCAGGGAAGCTTTCTGCCTTCTGCCCCGATTCTAAAGTTTATTTCACGGGGCGCCCTTATATTTCACACAAGGTCTCTTATACATGCCTAGGGTGGCTTAGCCCATCTCCCGTAGTAAAGGGTGGTTATGGACTGCTGATCTCCCTTCTACTTCCCGAATGCTAGGATTCCGGGCCTACAACAGCACAACCAGAACCTCCCGGTTCTTTGGATCTGACTTTGTTTGGTTTTGTTTGTAAAGCTTATTAGGGACAAAGTACATCCTTATCTCTTCTTAGCCTTCTCTTTAAGAAGTAGACTGTCACTTAAAACCCACAAAGACAGATACCCCTTGTGTCTGACCTATTTTGTACGTTAACTTCTTAAGCTAACACTAACCCTACAGTAGGATCTCAGTAAAAAAATGCCCAGTGTTATCGGGATGAGAGTGTGGAAGGGAGATTTTACTTATATTGTATACGTCCTTCTCTTACCCAATCCTAGTGCACATTCATTCGATGGCCAGAACTTCCAGTCCCCTATAAAACCCTTTATGACTGTGTGCACTCCAGCCTTTTAGACGGGACTCACTCTTTGCAATAAAACATACCTTTTTCTTTCTTTTTTTTAAACTTTAAACACATGCCTGTGTCTCTAAGCACACTCTATGTTTCTTTGCATGACTGCCCTTGCAGAGGTGCAGTTTTAAATGGAAAAGGTCACAGATGAACAGAGCCGTTAATAAGGATGTGTTATCAATGTAGTACACCACAGGCTGGCTGTCTGGTGGATGAGCCCAAGCAAACGGGACAGTATAAATATCCGGACAAACTCCCAGGACAGATTTATGATGCCGACACGCAGTGTAAGTGGCAATTTGGAGCCAAAGCCAAGCTGTGCAGCCTTGGGGTTATGAAGGTACGTTTCCTTGTGATTTCTAACTTGCATTAAGGATGTGCCATGAGCCTGTACCTACCAAAAGGATAAACATTTGGTTTGCCGAGGTCAAAGGTTAGCGTCTGGGTTATCTCTAAAATGTCATTTGTTTGGCATGATAATTAAGTGGTAATTTTCCTGTCAATGAATTATCCAGGCTTATCCCCCACAGACCATGCATGCCTGGGTTAAATACCAGTTGTCTGCGACCTTGGAAGAAAATGTTCCCCTTCTTACTTACAGGTTGTATCCCTCACGGGAAAGCCAAGAATGATGGCTCCTGCTAACCAAGGCCTTTGTTGTCTTTGTGTGCGTTTAAAGTGGTGTGCTTCCCAATCACCATTTTGTCCACTAAACCTGTGCCCTTCGCAGTGTAAGAAAACTAATACAGCAGACAACTGTCTCTGATGCCTGAAGTTGACTCCCCCTTTCATAGTCTCAGCATGGTTTTCACATTGACTCTTGGGAAGCAAGATCGCAGCAGAGTTAAGTGAGAAAAGACAAAATCCCACCATGTAGAAGTGAGAGAGACCATGTTGCACTCTATCAAGATGTGCATTCCTGACCACAAATATCAATAAAATGTGCTATGGTATTAAAGTTTGTTTATTTCCGGTGTCTGGTGGAAGATATGAAGCCTGGGGAATAGGAAGGTCGGTAGCCCCTCCTTTCCCCCCACTACTTCCTTCCTTCCTCCTCCACCTCTCTCTCCTCCTCCCCCATTGCTCCTTCTCCATCATCACAGCAACACACATCGGCAGCCGCCACATGGTCATGCTAACCATCGCTGCCACCAGGGTCATCCCAGCGTGAGCCTCCCCCCCCCTTCATCCTACAAAAGGCATTCCACCAAAAGATTTATTACACCTGACCTCCATCTTCAAAACCACTTTGAAGTAAAAGTTATTGTTCCCCTTTCACCTACATCCCAGAGAAGGTATCCAGCTTGCCCAAAGCCCAAAGAACTTTTAAATGACGAAATCTAAACAAAACAAATCACGTATGTGGAAGCTAAGCCTCCTCCTCTCCTTCACTGGATACCAGCTTTCCTGCCTCTGACAGTTCAGCAGCCGCCGTTGTGACTTGTATGTTATCTCTGTGGCTTTATGCTTTTCAGTAAGAGAACTCCCCTATTGAACAGAAGTCCATTCTTGAGGAACAGTATCTATCCAGCCGCAGGTTTGACATGGAGAGCTATCTAAGTTAATGTAATTTTTAAAAGCACTACTATTAAAAAACGAATCCACGGCTGCGTCTTTTGGGCATATCCTTCATGACACGTGGGCTTTGTGTTGGCAAGTGTTTATGTTTAAGAAAACGAGTTTAAAGATGCTTCAATTCGCCTGTTAAATCACAACGTTAGCTGGGAGTAACCCACTCACTGTAGACTTTGTCTCCTGAGTACGTACTTCGGGCACTTTATCCTGAGATTCACCAGCTTTCTCAGTCATTGAATCTGCACACATTTTAAGTACAGAGTTAGTAATAAGTATGGTTCCCTTAGAAATACAGGGGAGCTCCCGAATGAGTCGCATTCCACCGGGGTCACGCCTGTTCTGTGTCAGGTACTGAGTAGGGTGTCGGTACCTCGTGTTAATCATTTTCTGGTGCCACATCATATTTTTAAAAGATGGTATCTCAGCCTTCGTTGACCCTGGAAAGCATAGTGGATGGAAATGAAAATTCTAAGTGAAAGAACTAAATGACGGCTGGCTCAGAGATGCCTGGTTGTCTGGAAGGGAGCTGGGAGTCTGGGTTAACAGAGATGGAGTCGGTTTAAGAAGTCAACGGAGGGGGAAGGTGAGATTGATGGATGGCTCCTGAGTGTGGGTTTGTTCTCCCCGTGAACTAGCCTTTGGTATTTCACTCATCTTGCCGATAACCTGACTCATGGCCACACTTCTAATGGTCATACACAGTGCCCTGCTGTGCTCTAAAACACACACACACACACACACACACACACACACACACACACACACACAGAGAGAGAGAGAGAGAGAGAGAGAGATTTTTCAACACAGTAAAATCCCATTGGAATATTTAGCATTTATCTTCAAGGCCTTCATTGTGCCGTCATTATTTTCTCTTTCTACTTTTCCCCTTCAATCTTCATGAACTTCACCATTTCTCCGAGAAGGGCAGGGTTACATGGTAGTTATAAGCATGTACACAGAGGTAGAGGGGTGCACAGTGGTTAGTGCTTCTTGTTCTTCCAGAGAACCTGAGTACAACTCCCACACCTACACTGGGCTCCTTATAACTTCCTGTACTCTAGTGCCAAGGGATCTGACGACCTCTTTTGGCTTCTTGGAGCACCTCTACTTATGTGCGCACACGAGCGCGTGCGCACGCGCACACACACACCACACACACACACACACACACACACACACACACAAGCTAGGGTGGGAGGGGGGAGGGGGACAGAGCGGGGAGAGAGGGAATTTAAAAATAAAATAATTCTTTTATAAAAAGCTTGCATGCCCATGTGCACATACTCCACCCTTGGGAATTAAGGCAGACCTGGGGTAGCATCTAATTTCAACTTTGCCTAGAATCGTGGACAAACAGTTCAGCCTCCCTTGACCTGCATGTCCCCATCTGTGAGGAGAAGGTAATAGTTCTCTGGCTACTTTGTGAGATTGTCTTGCGGATCTCGTTGCATCCTTTTACATAAGGGTGTTTCCTCTCCATCTCTTCCTTCCATGTTCAACATGGCTGCCACCGGCATGCTTGACCTTTTCATAAAGACAGAGGCGACCGAGACTGTTCTTCGCTTGTGCCCACCCTCCCTCTTCTCACAGCTTCACGTTTTCTTTGTATAGCAAACCACGCCGATCTCTGCTTTTTCCCACAGCATCTCAGTTTGGCGGCTGTTACAAAACTCCTGAGCCATAGCTGCATACGGAGAAAAAGAGGTTGCTTTACATGACATCTGACAGGGTAGTTCACGGTGCTGCACTGATGTTGGTCAACTCTAATGAGGGTTTTCCTAACCGGGTCACAGTGTGATGTCTGTAGCCAGAGCATATATAAAAGGAAATAATCCCACTGCAAATGTTAAGCCAGACAGGGAGAGAGTGGAACCAGGCCCAGGGTATTACAGTGCTCCCACGAGCATGAGAACTAACTTAGGTCATAGGTGAAATGCCTTGGTTTCTGTTGTGTGAAATTCCCTGGAGAGTTAAAGCTATTTCTGTCCCTGCTCCCTCAGGTAGGACACTAGCAACAAGCAAATAGATCCACCCAAGTCTAGCTTAGTGAACCAAGTTGCTTCCTGGGATTCCTTATAGGTGCACGGATGACTCAGAGACAGAAGTACCACACAACTGCCCACCTAGCATAAGTTGTCATTTAGACAAGCTGCATCCCATCCCTAGAGCTCTCGGCACAATTTGGCAATAGCTTGTGCTGTAGAAGAATCTCTTCTCAGCAACCGATTATTGTCAGTCTAACTTGGGAATGGACCTGTGGATCTTAAAATAAAAGGAGCTTTCAGAGACACATAAGTTACTGGCATTTCCTGACTCCTAAGAACCCCTCTCCAGGAGGAAATGTTTCAATCAGAAGGAAACAGCCGCCCAATAACCCCTGTCAAGGGCACGTCTCCACTCATCTCAAATCTTCCCACTAGACCCTGTTTGATAAAGACTCTACCTCCCAACATTGATACACTGGAGGGTAAGCTCCCAACATGTGGGTGCTAGGGGTTCAATCTATAGCCAGGGGAAAGCAGTGTTCATGAAAATGAGTTGTTAACATGACCCAGTGGTCCACGCCATTTAAACAAACCTGAAGAGGGTTACCTGCCTGGCAACTGATGGGAAGAATACCCACCGGATGTTATACACTTAAAAATAAGTGGATGCTGGCTCATCTAGCTGAACTACTGATGCTAACTGAGAGGTCTAAAGCACGGCACAGGAACAAGTCAATGCTTGCATGCTGGTGATTTCCCTGCACTAAAGCATCTCACAGGAGTCCATCAATGTTTGCATGCTGGTGATTTCCCTGCACTAAACATAAGTGGAACAAAGGGAGCTCCCCAGAATTGGTCCTTGCTTAGTAGCCCCCATTACCATCCTGTAACTGGGGCTCAAGCATCCATATTGATTGATCCACTGAGAGGATTTGGAGCCAAATATAAATTGTGGGGAAGGCATTTGAATACTAGTGAATGTTTGAGTGCCCGTCATTTCAGAGAGCGTTTCTCCTAGAAGGCGTTAGGATACGGGTGTATTGCCTCTAAGAATTTGAAATTGTGCTTAGAGAAGGAAGAATAAATGGAAAGTTTCTAGAAATTTCTCCCAAGTGCTCTATAGTACACCACATCATTGTTCAATGTATACTACCTTTCCCCCACAAACTTACGTCCAAGTTACATCAATGCCCTTATGCAACTTTAAAAATTCTATTTAATATTTCCTCTCTTATATGTATAGCCCTTGTCTGTGGATTTCCCATTCTAGAATACTGCACTGCCTTCCATATGACGAACATGTAACCATTTTGTACTGCTAAAGATATAGTCTAAGATATTCCTTTCTTTCTCCCCAAGATCATTTAAGCACCATTTCCTCTGGGTTCCATCCTATATATATAGACCATTATGAACTTGGGGTTCTATATTGTAATCATATATACCTGCCTGAGCTGGTGTAAAACCTACTCACTATTTGTCTGACATGACAGGAAGTTCTACATAATTGGTCTGGTAACAAACAATGGTGGAGGTTCAGTGTTTTTGATGCTCCCATTTGCATAAAGTAGAATTTGCTCCCCTTATCTCTCTCCTCCTTCAGGGTGATTTATGTGATAGAAGAGATGTTTCAGGCTGGGGGAATGGCTCAGTAAACAAGGTGTGAGAACCAGAGTTGGATCCTTGGCACCCGTTTAAAATTCAGGTTGCTGAGCATGGCGGCTAGCCTGTGAGCCCAAGGCTTAGAAGGCAAATGGGGATCTTTGGGCTAAGCTGGCAGAATTGGTGAAATTCAGCTTCAGTAGGAGACCCAGTTTCAATTTAAAAACAAAACAACGAAACAAAAATATATGTAGTTGAGGAAGATACCCACATTGACCTCTGGACTCTAAACGCATATGCAAACAAGTGCCCCTCCACATTCAAGCATGCACACACTCTTATGTGTACCAGATTCACATGAGCATGCAAAAAGTGATGGCATCTGCAAATGCACACTACGAAACATTCCCAGCATCACTTGTCTGTGCCACTTGGCTAAAGAAGCCATATTTCTTTTTTTCTTTCTTTTTATTTATTTAGTTGATATTTTACGTATTTATATTTCAAATGTTATCCCCTTTCCTCCTTCTCCCATCCCCCTTTTCCCCATCCCACTACTTCTATGAAGATGCTCCCACTCCCACCCACCCGCTCCCACCTCAACACCCTGGCATCCCCCTACACACGTTTCTTTCCTAACAATCTTCTAAAGACACCTCACCTCCAACAGAAGTTTGGCTTGCTCCTCTAATCTGCAAAAAGAGGAGGTATAGTTAGTTTAACACTAGATTGTGTTGCAGACCAGCTGGCCACAGATTGCAGCCATACTCTAATTCTTCTTAGTCTGTAATTGTTTGTTTGTTTGTCTTTCTAGCTCTCTCCTTGTCTGAATCCAGTGTTTCATTAATATACTGCTAGAAAAATCTATGGCATTATAATTGGTCCCCTTGAACTCAACAGTAAGGCCATTGAAGTGAACCAATCTAAGATCACAGGTAGAAGATTACCAATAAAAAAGAAAACAGTGAAACTCTGGCTTCTGAGTCAACCTGGATTGAATTCTTAATTATATACATTTGAATTAACTTTCTGAACAATGAGGAAAGTAACCACTGATTTATGTAGGAATAAATATATCTTTATACACATATCTTTATTTATCCTTGGATCCAGAAAAATCCCCTCCAAATGTTTTGTCTGAGAGAAATCATAGTAGATATTTAGAACAAAAGTGATTTAGTCAGTAGTGTTCTTAGCTACTGCTCACTTGACAAGAGTCAAAGACTGGAAAGCAACCTTCAATTGTCTTTAGGACAGTGACTGAAAACAGACTGGTACGTTTGTTTATTTTATTTAAAAAATTAACCATACACAGAAACATAGAGAGCTAAGAACTACGTGTTGAAAAAGAAGGCCATGAGTCCATTTGGTACAATTCTATAATCTGAAATTGAAGGTTAGATATGTGACATCTGATAGATATTGGAATGTTGGTTGCTTGATTATTAATTGATGTACGAAGACTCAGTCCACTTTGGGAAGCACCATTCCCTAGTCAGGGAGCCCTGAAGCATATAAGAAAGGAGAAAGTTAGCTGAGATCAAGAAAGCATTGGTACATTGGTTCTTTCTCCAGTTTGATTGTGGGCTAGCTGCTTCAATGTCCTGATACTATGACTTCTCTGCTAGGGTGACCTGTAATCTGGAATTGTTATTAAACGACTCAACTTTCCCCCTAGAAGCTGCTTTTAGGTGGAGGTTTTTATCACAGTGAAGGGAATGAAACCATGACAGCAAGAGTTAACCTGTAAGATATGAGATCGGAGGGATAAAGACAATTCGGTGTCTGGTGTGGAAGGGGACGAGGTCTCTGGATTCACATTGAGTGTATTGAGAGAGCATCGTGGGATTTGAACAAAGAAGTAGCATGAACTGGCTGACTTACATGGAAGGGTCCCTTTAGCTCATAATGCTGGCCATTCCTATATTGATGGGACTGTTCTCTGTTATTGAGTGTGATACCCACGTACCATATCTGACTCTCAAAAGCATGAGATGTGACTAGGGCAAAATTCATATACAGCTGTCTGTGGGCCCTTGTGTTGGGTAGTGTCTTGTTGTGAATCCACTGGGTAGGAGTGGAGGCAAACAGAACAACTGGCTGTCTGATAAAAGGTGTGGCGTAAAGACACACGCAAAGTGACGGGGGACAGGGTGGCAGCAACGGGTGTGGGAACAATTGTTTGGATTCAGGAAGTATTTTGAAGGGACAGTCACCATGATCACTGAGCTTAAGAGGGACTGGTGAACAGCTGGATGTCTATACAACCTATAGAACTTGAGCTTTCAGAAGCTTTGAAACATTCTCAGCGTGTCATAGTTTACTAGAAGGAACTTGTCCTGAGGAATATAACCAGAGAACACGGGTCAGCAAATGATGGGACCCAGCACTGCCAGCACGGCTTAAGTATGTGGTCTTGTTGAGGTGGGGGCGGGGGGATCATATCCAGGCAACATGAAACCTTAGGGTCTCTGTGGTTATTTCTCTTTCTCTTAAATTATGACTTAAGTCCAGGTAATTATAGATAAGACAAAGTAGAATATACTGGAGAGGCTGGAGGGGGAGAGACGGGGAGGTACCAGCAGAAGGAAAAAAAAAAGTGCAAGCTCCCATTTCTTGTTTACTTTGAAAGGGAGTTTTCTCAGAGGGTTTTTGCGGTCGTTAAAGCATGTCGTCGGCTATAATTACGTTCGACTTCTGCACTTCACCACAGGGGAAATAACATGTCCATACAGCCTGTCTCCTTTCACTCTGGAATCCCCGTGTTTTGCCTGCTCTTCTCCAGCTGCCCTTTGTCTCAGCCCTGTGGCTTGGCTTTGGCTGTGGTGTCTAGACCGGCCTCCCCTTCTGCCCCCTTCCCTTTCTTCCTTTTCTTTGCTCTGTGCTGGGATCATTTTGATGGCCGCTACACAGGTATGGGTCACGGCTCTCCATTGGCTGTAACCTATTTAGTCTTCAATGTTATGGCTTGGACTGACACTAGGTTTGAAGAAGCTCACTGGCAAAATGACCTTTGGTCTACACAGATGGATGCTTCTAGCCCAGGTCCATAGGACTGACTGGGACTGTTTCCATGGAGACTCCTCCAGTTCAAACTAGACTCCTCACATCTCTTGCTCAAAAACTGCCTTCAACTTGAGAGTACCTTGCTATAGAAGCCCATGTGGATGGAAACCCTGATTCCTTTTGTTGAGAGGCTGCCTCAAAACCCTTTAAATTATCTCATAGGTCTCATGTCAGAATTAGATCGCAGTGATACTGGAAAGTCACAAGGTTAAAAACGTGGCGATGATGGTGACAGTAATAGCCAATACATTAGGAGCTGAATGGTCCCTGACTATGGAGTGGTGTCTCATTTGTCCATAAGAATACCTCTGTGGGAATCTGGTGATAGTCTGATAACTTTTAGACTGACAGCTAGAGAAAAGTGGACCTGTGACTGGTGGCAATTCTAAAACATATTGGAGACATGGCCCGACTCACATTAGCTTCATTCCTCCCCTGTGTTCTGCTGCCCAGGATGTTGTCACTGTCATCAGAAAATAGACCTCAGGCCCAGTGAGATGGCCGGGAGGTTAAAGATGCTGCCACTAAGCCCAATGACCTGGATTTGGTTGTCAGGACTCACATAGTAGAAGGAGAGAACTGACGCTTGCAAGTTGTCTGATCTCCACATGTGTATGCACAACACACACACACACACACACACACACACACACACACACACACACACACACATCACCCACCTCTTAGTCCAAACCCCAATCACCAAACATACATGAACACACATGTTCCCCAGATACGTCATCTACCTACTGCAACAAATTGCTTTACTGTCACCAACTTACCCTGCCTATGCTTCCTGAGGAGTTTGTTTGATCACGTTCATCTCCTAATAAAATACTGTTCCCCAAAGCTTTGACTGTTTGCCCCTCTCGTGTGCGTTATCGGTCTCACCCGCACTCATTTTATTTCTCTTCCTTGCAGGACATTTGCAAGTCGCTCTGGTGCCACCGCGTGGGCCACAGATGTGAAACCAAGTTCATGCCTGCAGCCGAGGGGACCGTCTGTGGCTTGAGCATGGTAACTGTGTGCACTTGTTGGTCTGTAGCTCTGGCATGGGGCTGAGGTCATAAAACTATAGCCATAGCATGACACGTTTTCTTGGCTGCTTTTATTCTTTTTTTTTTTTCCCCTTCTAGCTTCCCTTTAAAGTAACCAGCATCACCAAGAGAGGACTATAAAATGGAATTCCAATCTAAGCCACTCACTCTCTTTTCTGTAGATATTTTTATTTGTGTTTCTCCTTTTTAGATGGGGCCTTGTGTCTTAAGTATCTCTATGTCACCCAACTGATAGGCTTCACTGTATTCTATTTGGGGGCTAAACTCCATGTCCTATGAGAGGGCCCCAGAGGACAGGTGCTCCCATGAGTAACAGAAATGACTGTCTATGCAACCTTTCATACTTATTTCTATTGGCTTCCTTTTCCTAGGAGGGTATGGCAGGAAAGGTGCCCTTGACGTAGAAATACTTGAAGCAGATTTAGCAAGTCCATTTGAAAGACCGTACTAGACGTTTAACATGTGCTGAGGTTGCACATTTGCAATGAGGTTAACATTTGCTGATCTCTGTCATTCACTTTTCTAAAACAGAACTGGTAATTCAAAGTGATTTCAATGGTAACTATTGAGTACCGAGGATCAGGATAAGGCTCTGAAGGTATAGAAATGAGACACACTGAGAAGTCAGCCCGCATCAGAGGCCATCAGCTGTTTCTGGCCTTCAGACATCTCCTCCTCAAGCACTAGCTGCTACCTACCACTCAGTGAAGGAACGCTGCTTAGAATTCAGAATGGACGTCAAGTGAACCGTAATGAGTACATGCACCCAAGTGGACACGGGAGTTTAAATTGGAGAGGCCTTTGAGAGGGTGCAGAAATGGAGGCAGAGCAGAGACACATAAAACTAAAATGGGGGAAAGCCAAGTACTTCCATCTCAAGTAGTGTATGCAAGAAAGAGGAAGGTCGTGAGGATGGAGCGATGGCTCAGTGGTTAAGAGCACTGGCTGCTCTTCCAAGGGACTCAGATTCAATTCCCATCGCCCACATGGCAGCTTATAACTGTCTGTTTCTCCAGTTCCATGGAATATAACACCACACACACACACACACACACACACACACACACACACACCACAAAAGCAGGCTGAACACCAGTGCACATAAAATAAAATAAATAAATCATTTGAAAAGTTTTATCAAGGAGGAGGAGGAAGAAGAGGAAAAGAAAAGAAGAGGAAGAGGAAGACGAAAGAGGAAAGTTGTTATACTCTAAGATATTCAGACAGGTCACTGGCGCTCATTCTGTAATCCCAGCATTCAAAACACTGAGACAAAAGGATCTCCATGAGTTTGAGGTCAGCCTAGGTTATGTAGCAAGTTCATAGTTCATTTTAAAAGGTACAGTGCAAACCTTAGCTACTCAGTAATATTGAATATTTAAGAAACACTAGGGATATGTGTGTGATAGGATTACATGGGTACCTATTTAATATTTACATCTTGTAGGTAGAATTTTATGTATGCATGCATGTTATTTGCATCCATACATAGATTTCTGTAAAGTCCCATTTGTTGCACAGATTACAAACACATAGGAAGGCAGTCTGCCAGCAGCCTGACCTGGGACCAGGTGAATACTGAGACCATGGCTGCACAGCTCATTCATTGATTGACATGGAAATAAAGGAACACATTTCCAACTAAGAAATTAGATTAAAATTGAGGGCCATTGGCTGGTAATTTTTTTGGTTATAAGAAGCAGAACGAGTCCTATGTAGGTATGAAATCTAGACTCTGTGATGTGTGTTATATTTGTGTCCCTGTGTGACTGAGCAAGTCAGCATTTGCCTACTAACTTCCCAATGCTTTAATTCCTCAATGCTTGGAAGGGTTCCAGAAGACCTGGTGTGTACTGGTCCCTTACTGTCCTTAGGATACCAGAGCAACTTGGTTTTCTGTGGTGGCTGCTGATGCTAATGGAACCATGGGCCACTGCTTCTTGCCCAATGTCAGCCCAGTAAAGGTCCCGTGACTCCCAGTGAGAAAGATGTGTGGTGACAGTAGCCAAAACCCTCAGATGAGCGACTGGTTCCCCAGAGTATTATGTAATCCCAGACTCTGAAATGGCAGTTAACCCAGACAAAAGAAAAAGCTTACAACAAAAATTCTGCCCATGACAAGAATTTTAAGAAAGGAAAAATAAAATAGAACCAAGACAAAACTCACTGTCAACAAAGCCACAGAGTGGACAGTCATGCAGGGAAAAGGGGAGAACCAGAAGATAACAGGCCAGGCTCCCTTTAATTCTGCGACTGAACCCCACTACTCAGCAAAACCAGACAATCCCTAAATCCCAGCCCTTTGGATAGAAGTGCAAAGGTTTCTCAGGAATGTGTGCAGTTATGCTAAGTCCCCCAGGACTTAGCTCCAAGTGAAAACACATCAAGGAAAAATAAAGCAATACAACCAGAGACAAACGCAAGCCCTAGAGGAGGAGCAGAGA
This sequence comes from Rattus norvegicus, assembly GCF_021556685.1. Taxonomy (NCBI): domain Eukaryota; kingdom Metazoa; phylum Chordata; class Mammalia; order Rodentia; family Muridae; genus Rattus; species Rattus norvegicus. The sequence goes on along the minus strand of NC_141552.1, from coordinate 56,869,556 downwards.
GAGAGAGGAAGAAGGACGTGACAGCAGCAAAACCGGAATTTCCTGCAAAAGCACAAGTAACATTGGAGGCTAGGAGAACTGAATCCTTAGCCCAGCTGTGTGGCTCTCAGCCAAATGAAAGCCTCAGAAAAATAATCTATCTAGGACGCTGAAGATCGCCAGTTATCAGAGGGTCTGAAATGGGCACCTTCTGTGAATGCAATTTGTTTGGACAGAAAGTCGCTAATTTCACGAGATAAGTGTGCAGCAGTTGGAATAGGGTAAAAGCACACGTTAGCTATGACTCGCCTCAGCTTTGATAGTGGAATCATCACAGTGATCAAGTCTTGGATGCATTACAGTTGTTCCATAAGTAGCACTGTCTCCAAGGGACAAAGGAGTCCGAATACTTGGACCACTGTATAGAATCTTATCTGTATGTTTTCTCTATGTAGACAGTTCTTTTCTGCATGAGGATGGGGAATGCCACTTTTCTCTAAGGATGGTGGTTCTTTCAACCTTTCTAATGCTATGGCCTCTTTAATGCAGTTCCTCGTGCTGTGGTGACCCCCTGCCATAACATTATTTCATTGCTACTTTATCACTTCAGTGAATTATAGTAAGAATATCTGACATGCAGGGTGTCTGAATTGTGATCCCTGTGGGGGTCGCGACCCACAGGTTGAGAACCACTGCTCTGGCGGAAGCTTTGAAAACGCTGCAAACAGCCATGAGTCACTGAGTGTCCATAAAACACAGCAAAGGGCTATGTCACAGCGTCACACACTGTCTGTCCCTCCTGCCTTCCCAGACTCCATATCCCTTTTGGATTGTTTAGCTATTTACCTCTCCCGGACTTTCCCAGGTAGCCTCTGACAGGAACCGTGTTGCGTGTTCTTTTGCAGTGGTGTCGGCAAGGCCAATGTGTAAGGCTTGGAGATCTCGGGCCCCGGCCCATCCACGGCCAGTGGTCTGCCTGGTCGAAGTGGTCAGAATGTTCTCGAACATGCGGTGGAGGAGTCAAGTACCAGGAGAGACACTGTAGTAACCCCAAGTAAGGCTCCAGAAAGATTTGGCTTTTGAGTGGGACTTTTTTCCTTCCTTCCAGTTCGAAGCTAACAGCCAAGGTTTTACTGTTTATGAATGAAGGCTGTGTGTACTGGGAAGTGGTGTGGGAAGAGGCGAGGGGTGTGATGTATTTAGAATACATTAGTAGTGGAGTCTCTCTGTGTGTAAATAAGACGATTGAAGATTCCAATCGCTCGCTGAGCTTCTTTTCTTAATTTGAGCCAAGACCCTGCAGTCCTGGAATCGAATACCTGAGTTATTGTACAGCTGGCAGCTTGGTGGGTAGAATGTGTGTTTCTCCGACAGATGAACTCAGAACGTGTTATGATTTTGACCTTGCAGGGTAAGCTCTAATTCCTGTCGGTAAGCTCTAATACCTTGTCTGACTTCTCAAAAGATACCAGAAACAAAAACACACGTTCGTACATGTGAGATTTCCAAATATTGATGACAATTTTTAATTTTATTTAAAAGTAAAACAAAAAGCTACTGTGAGAACTAATTAGAGCATGCAGTCATGAGGTAAAATTGGCCTGTGGTCATCTTTAGGAACACTGTGGTTTGTTCATTATGGGGCCTGAGCCTGGGAAGACACAAGAACACTTTAGTAACTTGGAGGGACTCTGACTCACATGTGAGAAGAAGACTTCTCTTTGTCCTGGTAGAAAGGTTTGAGGCTCTAGAGGTACAAAGACCCCAGAAATGTCATTGGTCCTTTTCTAGCTATGTGACTTTGGGAAAGTCACAGAACTCTAAGCTTGTGTTGTGTACAAAATGAGATATTAGGTCTATCTCAGATTTGGAGGAATCAGGAATAGTGTCTATAAATTCCCTCTAATGCCTGGGATGGTGGCGTATGCCTATAATCTCAGCACACAGGAGGCTGAACCAGGAGGATTAAGGCTAATCTGGGCAGCACAGTGAAACATTATACTGAGGTGGGGGACATAGCATAGTGAGCTCTTATATTGAGAGAAGAAAAACAGACAGAGACAGGGAGACAGAGAAACACAGTGATATAATGAGAGAGAGAGAGACAGGCAGAAAGACAGAAAAAGAGAGACAGCAACAGACATAGAGACAAAGTGAGCTGTTATATTGAGTGCAGACAGATGGATATAGACACAGAGACAGACAGGCAGACACCAATTGATCTGAAAGACAAGAAACACCCAATAGGCAAAAAAAGATTCCAAGGCCCATATGGTGCCCACAGTCCTCACCTCAACCTTCCTAGGATGACAGGGTCACATGTAACCACCCCATAGAGGAGGTGGCAGCTGCAGAGGCATCCCTGGCATCACCCTGGAGAGAGTACAATGCCCTGAGGAGTGTTAATTTTACCACCCAGTTTGAGGGATAGCAGCCACAGAAGTTTAGAACACCAGCTGTGGAGCCCAGCACCCTGGCCCCACACCCCAACCTTACGATGCTGGCTGTGAAGCCACCAGCAAACTTGCTCTCGCTTTGCCCAGAGTCCTTGAATATGAACATGGGGTCAAGACAGCACAAACAGCAGTCCAGTGGAGGGCTATTAAGAGCTCTGCAAGAGGGCTGGCAGGCCTTAAGCACAGCAGAAATGTTGTGTGAGCTGAGAATCAAGACACGTAATGAAATCAGAGAGAAAAGGAAACTTTGTCAAGAGACAAACGGTCCTTCATCTGAGTCAGCAATCAATGTGATAAGAAACTTTTCTGTTTCTTTTTCCCCAAATCCAAGGTTCAGGTTAGAGATAGATTCTATTTGTTACCTGTGGTGCATCTTAGGATATCTTAATCTACTCTAGAGCCAGCCACCCTGCCTTCCTCTCTCCCCTCCCCTCCCGACTGAGGATTGATGGGGGGGGGGGGTCAGAGAGGGGCTTATACACAGTAATAAAGTATCACAGTCCTGAGCTAGCTCCCTTTTCAGACCCTCTTTAACTTTGTATTTATAGATGAGGCCCTGGCTTACTGAGAACTCTTTACCTACCCAAGGCTGGCCTTGAATTTGCAGTCTGATTCCCTCAGCCTCTAAAATAGATCAGATTATAAGCCTAAAGCAATGCTGTAGTCCCAGTAAACCCAGAGCTTTTGAGACCTGGGATTATTGATATTTAAAAAAAAAAAGACAAAGTTCTCTGTGAGTTGATCGCTTAAGATTTATTTTGCTATTTTCTGCCTAGTGTGTGTATGGGGGAGGGGTTGTACATGCGTGTACGTGTAGATACATATGTGTACAGGTGCCTGCGGAAGCTATATAAAGGCATCTGATCCCCTGAAGCTGCAGTTACAGGGGGCTGTGAACTGCCCGGTGTGAGTGCTGGGGGTGGAACTCCTCAGTCCTCAGGGGGAGGGCTCCCCACCTCCAGGGCTTCTTTTGTACCTCGTGGGATCTTCAGCCTCCACGGCATCTTTCCGTTTAGTGTTATTGCTTTCTATCTCTTTATTCCCCAAGTTGTAACAAGCAGGAATGTCTTCAGGCATTGTCACCGGTCCTAAAAGGAGCAAAATGTATCTCTTACGGGACTCCTAAGACTCAGTACCTGAATATAATGGGAGCAAGGCTTGGGACCCATTCATGATTCACACCACATTATAGAAAGAAACTTTCTGATACTTTATCTACAGCCAAAGTCCTAGAAATCCCTGTTCAGATGTACTCTGTTACTCTGGGGTTTTGTAGCATATTTCCTGGGTCTGGTTTTCGTACATGGCCACATTTTATAATCTCAATATTTTCCTAAGCAAAAAAGAGATTCCCTAACTAATAGCCCTGCCAGCAGAGTGTAGGAAAGACGCCCCTGGGATTTAAATGAAAACCTTTCTCATATCTATGGGATGGAGAATTCTCCTTATGATAGATCACCGCTTGTGGAAATAGTCTATCTCGGTTTTAGAGATTCCTAATGAAAGAATTAATCACTAGACTATTTCTACTCAGTGGAGTTTTGTCATGTTCAGTGAAAGCAAAGATACTTGGAGCACATTCTACTCTTCCTCAGGGTGAAGCCACAAATAAGCCAAATGGATATCAGCCCATCCAAGGATGGTTGACTGAGTTGTTCTATCCCAGCTCTTAATTCTACTTATTAGAGCCAAGCTGATTTTCTTTGCACTCTTTCAGTTTGAAGTTACTTATTTTTCTCTTCCAGCTAAATTCTACCTTCTGGTTCTGTCTGCAGCTCTCAGCTTGACCCGTTCCACTTTCTCCCCACAGAGAAGCAGTAGATGTTTCTTATTTCATCTACCGAGGTTCCTCCAAGGATGGGTTTTGTTTCATAAAGGAATGAAGTGTGGAAGGCTAATGCGTAGACTCACCAGGGCTTTTAGCTGTATAATGGTTTAAAGACCATCTGATCCTACAACAGCCAACGTCAAACTGGAAGTTGGACTGCTCTGTCTGTCTGTAGCAGGTGTTTTGATTTCTTCCTCACCCCGTTTTCTGTGGCATTCCACTACACCTCAGGAGCCTTTCAAAATACTTCTCCAGACCCAGACACATCATTTCAAACCTTACCTTGTCCCTTTATTTCCCAGATGGGCCACCGACGGAGAAAACAGACTCCACTGAGAGCATCAGCACCTGCTTGGGTATCACACTGACAATGGCAGAGTCGAATTAAGGCCCAACATTTCTCTTAACCCTTTGACATTTCTCTTGCTTCTTTATCTACCCAACCATCATGCTGTAACAGAGCCTAGGGATGTTCCTATAAATGCCATTCAAAAAGACTAACAGCAACATGCTGAGACACTCTAGGACTTTCCTAAAACACAGGTCTACTCAGCAAAGAATTATAGACCATTCACTTAGTGCCACCACGCCAGGGGAGTTTGGGAGGAAGCCGGGGTTTCCCAATAGTCCTCAGATTGGCTCTGGGGTCCATTTTTCTAAACAGTACTTTCCAGGTTCAATTATCAACATCAGCAAGGTCCCCTAAAAGGCACACCAGTTTCTTCGGAAAACACACCCTATAACACATCGTGTATGAAAACCTCTGTCTTCGGTTCCCACCTACCACTCACTGCCCAAGCCAGGCTCGGTGGCACCCACCTGGAATCGCATCCCTGGGGAGGTAGATTTAGGAAGCTCTGCAGCTGAACTCCATCCTTGGCTGTGTAAGCAAGCTTGAGATATGTGAGGCCTTGTCTGAGAGAGAGAGAGAGAGAGAGATGGAGGGAGAGAGGGAGAAAAGAGAAGAGAGAGAGAATATGGATATGACAGATTGTAAATGAAAGTATAGAGGGTCCCCTACCACATACATGTGTGCTCATGTGTGCATTAACAATATCCCCCAGTGGTGCTAATAACCATATAACCAACTAATACTATAAGCATCTCTGGTCGCACTCACTGGTGCAAAAACAAATACAGCTCTACTTTATAAAGCAATGTCATGTGCTGAGACTGTTTTCTGCCTCTATTCTGGTTTGTAATCACAGAGAACTTACCACTCTGCAGGATGTTAGGCCTTTCCACACCCTCATGCTAACACTACAGAAATCCAGGTGTAGCAGAGCAGGCCCTCAATCCCATCGTTCAGAAGCCATAAGCAGGGAGGTTCTGGGTTCAAATCTAGCTTGTGCTGCCTTTCGAGGGCGGGTCTCAAATAGACAGAGTAAATGTCTACAGGAGAACGTGCTTGGCTTGGAACATTTGATAGGAAATCTGAACTTCTTGGCAGCCATCACCTTGACGACTCAGACTCTATCCCATAATGAAAAATGAAATCCAAGCATTCCGGTCACGGAGAAGAGCATAGGGTGGCTTGTAATTTGAGAAAATGAGCTTTTTAAAATATTTATAGTTTAACTTATCCTATGAGTCTCAAGAACATTAAGCCAGTTTCTGAAACTGCATGAAATTAAGTGCATGGCTGCTTCACTGTGTAAGACTGGGTCCCTAACCACTCTGCTCACCGGATCTTTCAGTTCCCCTGTGGCTTGCCTCCGTTTCCCACATGCCCGCCTTGCTCAGATAAATGCGATACTAAGTGACAAGAAAGAGAGTCTGGGACAGAGTCCAGAGGTCTGGGGTTCGGCCCCGCTGTCCCACTGAACCGTGAAACCTTCATTGACATGCCAAGGGTAGTCCACCTGCCCAGCCTTCACTCTGTCTGTCTGATGAGTAGAAAGCTGGGAGTCGGAGGCCTCTTCTCCAAACTGCAGCTCTGCAGATTGGAGAAGTTACACGCTGGGATGGTCATTCAAACCTACTGTGGGCGGGCCAAGTACAGCCAACATTTAAAACCGCAGGGGGAAAGCCTTAAGCTGAGAACTCGCCTTAATATTCCTTGTAAAGAAGGCTGTGATAACACAACCTAAGGTCTTCTAAATGAGCATTTGAGAAGGCCGGGGAGATCTGATGGAGTGCCTAGGGGGCTGCACGTTTAACCGTTTGTTCCAGAATCATTCGAAACAGCATAAAAATGTCATTCTGGCCAAGAGACTCTCTCTGTGTCTGTGAAATTCATCCGTGGAATCTCAGGAGGACTTAACTGGAAGATGCTGTGGTATAGAACCCAGCAATATTCTGTAGCAAGCCTGTCCGCACAGGGACAAAGAATTTTAATCACATCAATTTATTAACCTTGAGTCTCCTTTTATGTTTCCTGCTGGGTGGTAGATTTTCTATGAAGCAGTCCATGGTTGAGCATTAGCTTTGGAGAAAGCCATAGGTTGGGAGAGGAAAAGCAAGTACTCTGGTCAGGGTAGGCTCACTGAGTGGTTAGCGTTTGGTGGGACCGGTACTAATTTATGGTACGGTTGCCCCTTTTCTTCATTTTTCCTCCTGGTCTTTGCCAATCTGAATTTGCTCACTAAGACGTTAAGAGCTTAGCTCTGGGAATCACGCTCCCCTTCTCTTTGTGCTTGGCAGGAAAGCCGCAGGCTACCAAATTTAAAAAGTGATTATGCCGGTGACCACCAGGCCATGTCTCCCCTTTCAGAGTGGAACTAAAAAGCCCAGTGTAAGAAAATAACCAGAGTGTGATAGCTCAAGGCTGGAGACCATAGCAAATGAGATCTTCTCTTCCACGCCAAGATCACATACCGTGATTGTCATAGCAGCAGGTGCATAAGAACGCCAAGATGTTTAGGATATAATGAAAATCAGGATAGGGAGCCTGGAGATACAGGGTGGATCTGTACTTGAAGCTTTTGGTGCCAGTGCAGACAGTGTATGTATGTGGTTACAAAAACCCATTGCAGAGAAAATCTGTGACCCCAGAATCCCTGGCTCATGAAGTATCAAGGATAGTTTTGTCATCAGTTGTTAAAATTCTGGAATATAAAAATTGGGTCAGAGATAGGAAATGAGTTGGGTTTTATGTGCTAGTTACAATTAAACACAGCAGCAGCTGCCTTCCAGTATGAGGAAAATGATATTGCAATCATGAGGCTGTATCAAGTCTCCGTGAAAACAAAAAGGAGCTCTGTGGTTGATTAGTTATGTCTGCATGGTAGCAGGAAGAAACCAGACATGGGGCATATGTTTCCAATTGTGTAATATACTAGACATAACTGCCCATAGCACAATGATGCTCCCCTCAGTCGTCCCTTCTTGTATTATTGCACGTGGCCAAGAGTGGAGTGCTTAGTGCTGAAATCCTTGAATTTTGTTTTTAGGCCTCAGTATGGTGGGAAGTACTGTCCAGGATCTAGCCGCATCTACAAGCTGTGCAACATTAACCCTTGTCATGAGAATAGCTTGGATTTCCGTGCCCAGCAATGTGCAGAGTATAACAACAAGCCCTTCCGGGGATGGTTGTACCGTTGGAGACCCTATACAAAAGTTGAAGGTAACTCGGTCACCGTGACACTCCCGTGGCTCGCCGTAGATAGTATGTAAATTCACCACACAGTTCCATGTTTATTTTCTATTCCTGAGGCTTGTCCTGACTCAGTATTTTATCAACTTTTATAGTCGTTCTTTCTTTTTGCACAGTCTTTTTTTTTTTTTCCTCCAGAGGACACCTCTTGTCTGTGAGCAAAAGGATCTGTTTGTCTGGAATAGACTTACATTTCTAAATGTACTGTTGACAGCTTGGTGATTTTTGTCTCGCAGAGATGTTAACTGAAATTGGTATGAATTGTCCAGACTCATGAAACCATAGACACCACACAGACAGCATATTTAGGAAAGGACATGTTAGATTATTGAAAAACAGGAAAAAAATTTTATGGAAAGGATGTATGTCTGTACACACGGAGAATGAATAAAAAGTTATACAGAACCTTTTCATATATATTATAACTGAAAGTTGTAGCTTGCTTTTGACTTCAAGAGATACGAGGGAGGTGTTTTGAGATGATGTATCATTCTTTAGCTGACACCAACCTAGAATTCAATATTATGTAACCCAGATTGACCTTGAACTCTTGGCAATCCTCCTGCCTCAGCCTCTCGAGTGTTAAGATTATATGTGTGAGCTGCCATGCCTAGATGCATTTGACTTTCTAAAATTAGCAAAACATTTGTATTGGTTCCCATGGAAACATTGCTATCCTTCCTGTTACCCATGCCCGGTAAACTGTCACGACTCCATCTGCTTCTTGGCATCTTTGTACTGTCCTTACTTATCAGAGCTCATCCTTACTTCTTGGGGAAGGATTTGGGGGACCCTGGGTTGCATACATGCAGAAGGGGGACAGTGTGACATTTTTGACTATTGAAGGCAGTCCCTGTTCTAAAGGGAAAAAAACCAAGCCTATGTCGTCAGTTGGCATCAGGAAAGCTCCTGTACCTAAAGAGCTATAGGGAACAGGCCCATCTGCTATTAAGAATGGGTAGCACAGCTTTAAACTGTACCACTTTGGCTGGTCAAGAAGTGCTGACACATCCCTGAAGACTGTCACGAACAGAGGCAAATGTGAAATAGTTCGAAAGCTCTATCTTCAGAGACAATAGTGGGAGGCCTGTGAATGCTTACTATTAAAAAAAAATGGATCTAAGTTAAAAAAATAAAAACTAAGGTGTTTTAGGCTTACTTGAACCTGTTCCAAAGAGCACGTCAACGTAAGCGCTCCGAATGTGCTAAGATCTCAGCTTCTCAGAGAAAGCTAACCATTATTTTTTTTTTGACTTTTTTTTTATTCTTTGAAGCCTTTCCTGCTTTATTCATAATTTAGCATGAGTTTACTTTTAAATTTTTTATCACATATATGGATATTTTACCTACATATATGTCTGTGTACACATCCCTTGGAACTAGATTTACAGACAACCATGAGCCACCGCGTATGGATGTGGAGAACAGAACTCTGGCCATTTGCAGTTACCACTCTTAACCACTAAGCCACCTTTCCAGTCTCAAGTTTCCTTTATCGGTTTGTTTCTCCATTTACTCACTTCTGTATTATTTTCATAAGAACTTAGGGTTCGCAGGGAGGAAATCTTGGTGCATCGTGCACATGGTTTATATCCACAGCACCCAGGAAAGCTACATAGTCCATACTTCAAGGCTAGTTTGACGGATTTGTTGTTGACTTGTTTTGTGATACAGGGCATCACTCTGTAGCCCAGGCTAGACTGGAACTCCTAGTCTTCCTGCTTTAGCCTTTATCCTGGGATGGCAGATGTGTGCTACCATACCTGACTTTAATAGCTTTAGTGTTTGAAGTAAGTGAATGAATGAATGAATGAATGAATGAATGAAGAATGAAATTAGCTGTCCAAAGGGTGCACCTGATCCCTGTGTAAGTAACAAGTTCTCTATTGCTATAGGCATTTAGTTAGGGGTTGAGCACTGATCAGAGAAAGATGACATACAGCAGCCTCCAGCAGCTCCAGATGGGATAGGTCAAATTCTATTCCAGCACCTAAAACTGTATTTTCTCTTACACACACACACACACACACACACACACACACTCCTACAACCCCATGTCTTTCATAAATAGTTCTTTCCCTGAAACCCTGTGTCCTTCTCTTTGCTGTCTGTCCTTTGACTTCTTGTGTGTTCTTCGACCTTCACACGTGATTTGTTTCACCATATGCAGCACGAACGCAGTCTGCCCTCCTGTGACTGCTAAGTGGTAAACAGAGGCTAGAAAAGTCTGTAGCTGGGAAATGCTGTGGGCTTCGGTGTATCTTCCCTGTTGCATGGCAGACTTTGCTAACACGGGAGTGTGCAGTTTGAGTCACTCGATCCGTGAGAATTGGCTGCCTCGGGCTCTAACGTCTCCATAGCATGAGATAGCACAGTTGAGCCTTTTTGTTTTCACTTTCTTCTACATGTGACACTTGGGATCAGAGGAGAGCGACCACCATTTTGAAAATCTGGCTCATTCCTACCATTTAAGAACAGAAGGCCAGATGGAATCGCACACGCTAGTAATTTTGGTCCTTGGCAAGGTGAGGCAGATAGGGCCTCATTTGCTTTTCATTACTGGGATAAACACCCTAGCAAAAGAAACCCAGAGGAGAGGAGGATTCACTTCATCTTTTACTTCCAGATCCCAGCCCGTACTCCAGGGAAATCAGGGCAGGAACTCAAGCAGAAGCCACAAAGAAACACTTCTTACTGACTCTCTCTAGTTCATGCTCAGCTAGCTTTCTTATATTGCCTAGATCTCCTTGCCTGGGGAATGGTGCTGCCCACAGTGGGCTCCCATATCATTCATTAATTAAGACACTCTCTTAAAGACATGACCATGGGCCAATATGATTTGAGCAACTCTTAAGTTGAGGTTTCCTCCTTCCGGGGGAACTCTAGGTTGTGTGAATTCATGCTAAAAGGTAAGTAAAATAAACCAGAGATCAGAAGCCAGCTTAGGCTACACAGTGGGACTATCTCAAAAACAAAGCCAAACCAAAAGAACAGGGCAAGGCTTTGTCACGAATGAAGATCTTTCCATGTTCCATAAACCTTTTTTAAATTAATTAATTTATTTTATGTATATGAGTACATTGTTGCTGTCTTCAGACACTCCAGACGAGGTCATTAGATGCTGTTACAGATGGTTGTGAGCCACCATGTGGTTGCTGGGAATTGAACTCAGGACCTCTGGAAGAGCAGCCAATGCTTTTAACCTCTGAGCCATCTCTTCAGCCCAGAGGTAAACTTTTTTAAAAAAAAAACTTTTTTTTATTTTTTTTTAAATGCAAAGCTTGTGCCTGGGGATCTATACTAGAAAAAAAAAGGAACAAATAAAAGACAGAAGGCAAAGCAAATAATAAGCTTTTATTAGAGCTTTTCAATTCCTGAAACTAACATAGAAGACACACACACACACACACACACACACACCATCCAACTCCTCCTTAATCTCATTTTTAGAACTTAGAATGTATTAAATAAAGTTGCTATTTGAAAGCTAAAGGCACTGTATTGAGAGGAAACCATTTTATCCACCCACACATCTACGTATTTTGACCACAGTAATATATTTTGTCTCGCATGTGAGTTTTTTAAGTTCCCCTTCTACTGAAGGGGTTTTGTGAAGCAGGACTGTTTGTGAACTGTTTACACATCTGTGTGAAACTGTTGTTAGGGATATTGCTCCGTGTCGCCTACGGAAGGTCCCATGTGAGAAACGTCATCTGGAGTTGCTGGCCAAGGACAGCTCTCTCTATCACAGGCATTGGCTTGCTCTCCTTCCAGATAACAAGAGCTCTGTGACTATACTTTTTTTCCTTTTTCCTGTGATACTAGAAATTTCCCAGGGGCTCAATGGTCAACGAAAAGTCCTGTTTTTGCCTTCAGAATTAGCCTCCTTGCTTCCTCTGTCAATAAAATTTCAATTTGATATATTTCATAAACAGTGTTGATCACATGGTTTTGTTTTCCAAGTATGTCAGTCTTTACCTTTTTTATAGGCTGTCTAAGCTTCTGAGGAGATCTATTCCCAAACCAAATCATTAGACTATAACCTGAACTGTTTGGAAAAAAACCAAAAAAACAAACAAACAAAAAAAACAAATTAATTGAGACACAAAGATACCCCTTTACCTATCTGCCACCATTCATCAACTATAGGGACCACAAAGTCTGGAATATTTACAGTCCAGGGAGACTGTCTTCACAACCCAGCAACTCTGTACATGGTTATGATTCCTATCGACTATGAATATAAAATTCGTAGGTACTAAGCCAGGTATGGTGACACACGCTTTTAATCTCAGTGCTTGAGAGTAGAGGCAGGTTGATGCCTGTGAGTTTGGGACCAGCCTGATCTACATAGGCACTTCCAGGTTAGCCATGGCTGCATAATGAGTCTCTCTTTCAAACAAAACAAAATAACCCACAATTCTTTGGTGTCAATATTTAACTGGTTTTGTGTGGGATCAAATGGGATCTGTCTTTTGCAAGATATGCGGTATTCTGTGTGCACACACAGTAATGCTCACAAATTAAGTGATATAGAATGCTATATAATTATATATATATATATATTCTATATAATAGAATGCTACTTTGCTCACAGTTGCTATCCAAGTAGATGTCATTGCTCTCTCCAGTGACCACACTGTTCTGCCCCCAAGCTAGTCTTGATCCTGTCCTTTTATCTCTCTGCCTCTAGAGGAAGATCGATGTAAACTCTACTGCAAGGCTGAGAACTTTGAGTTTTTTTTCGCCATGTCTGGCAAGGTGAAAGACGGGACGCCTTGCTCCCCACACAGAAATGATGTCTGCATCGACGGGATTTGTGAAGTAAGATGGCCTTTCTGCCCCAGGGTGTGCAATCAGGCTTACGTCTCCTTGTGTGTTGTGAGGACAGTTCAGAGAGTCCCTAAGATACACCTAGGGAGGATGGGCGAAGCATCCCGCTGAGCTGTGAACCTTTGAGTCGCTCTCTAACTTTTGCAAGAGCCCTTCGTTTTCTGTTTCAGCCACTTCCAGGCATAGAGAATGTGTGTGAGTTAATAGTCACTTTTGCATCGCTCTAAAAATTAAAGACAGAAATGACTGTAATGTCTCAGTGCCTGTCTACTAAGCGCATTCACTACATAGTAGAACCTCGGATGTACAACGGGAATAGAGATGTCCTTTCTTTTTAGGTCATGTCTTTGGGGACTCACCTTCCCTTGCACCTAAACTTTAATAAGAGCATTTCATCCTTTTCCAGGGTGTGTGTGTGTGTGTGTGTGTGTGTGTGTGTGTGTGTGTGTGTATGTGTGTGCATGTATGCATCCAAATGTCTTCATGTATGTTTGTGTGTACATAAGCACCTATGTTTATTTTTGTGCATATGGGTAGTTTTTCATGTATGTGTTTTATATATGTATAGACATGTAATGAGCACATGCCTGTTTATGCTTGTGTGCATGTATGTATACATGTGTGTACATATATGCACATGCACAGAGGGAGTCTGAATGTGTACTGCTCATCATTTTATGCTTCATTCATACAGTTGGCCTGGAGATCTGGTAATAGCCCATGATTCTTCATTCTGGTTTCCAAGAGCTGGAATCTAAGCCCTCAAATCAATCATGCAATTTGCTTGCAGAGGAAGAGTCCCTTTCCTTAGGGAGAAGTTGACCACCAGTAGATTGCCCATGTCCCAGTGATTGACTCCACACTTCTGTGTGCATACAATCAGCACTCATTAGAACCAGCGGATTAAAACAACAATAATATACAAAAGAAAGAAGGCGTGAAGTTGGGGGGAGATGTATGGGAGATTTCCAGGAGAATTGGAGGTGGAGGGGGCTATGTATGATCAACATACATTATATGCATGGATGAAATTTTTTGAAGAATGAGTAGAAGTATTATTTAGAGTCCCAGAAGACGTCTTTGAACCCCAGTTGTGACTTAAGGCTCTGACTTTGACCTTAGCAGAGTCTCCTATCCCCCACGTCTGTTAGTCTTCACCACTGGGTCTGCTCATCTTTGATTCTACCCTGCTTCTGCTCCTCACAGCCTGTGGGATGCGACCATGAACTTGGCTCTAAGGCAGTGTCAGATGCATGCGGTGTTTGCAAAGGCGATAACTCGACTTGCAAGTTTTATAAAGGCCTGTACCTCAGTCAGCACAAAGCCAACGGTAAGAGCCACTGGCCTTTCCCTTGATGCACTTGGCAGTGTCCCACTTCTGCCTCTGAACGGGGAGTGGACTGTGCTAATGGAACCCTAGCTCACCTGACATGAGTGGTAGCTTTGGTCACGTGGTAAGGTTCTTAGGACCTTTGCATGAGCAGTTTCATCTATGCATTGTACCTCAGCAGTCTATTGAGTAAGGGCCTCAAAATGGCCCATCAGAGAAAGGCAGTTGCCACCAAGGCTAACAACATGAGTTTGAACCCCAGAACCCAAGGTGGACAGGGATTGGGGGGGGTCACTGTATGTCCAGTTACCACTCCCCAATCTACAACGTTAAACACAGAATGTTCTCCTCTGTCCCTTTAGAGTATTATCCTGTGGTCACTATCCCCGCTGGGGCCCGAAGCATTGAAATTCAGGAGTTGGAGCTTTCTTCCAGCTATCTTGCTGTTCGAAGCCTCAGTCAAAAGTATTACCTCACAGGGGGCTGGAACATCGACTGGCCTGGGGACTTCACCTTCGCCGGCACCACATTTGAATACCAGCGTCCCTTTAACCGCCCTGAACGACTGTACGCGCCAGGACCCACAAATGAGACGCTGGTCTTTGAAGTAAGTTTGATTCTGATGCTAGTGCATCCTGGGATGTGGTGATAGCTTGAGCGACCTCAGAGGACTCCCACTCAGCTCATTTCCTAGTAGGCAGCCTTTCAGAGTGCAAAGAGGGGAAGGCTAGTTAGCAACTCCATTTTGAAGGTTTTCATGTTTGAACAGCGGTCTGCTTCTACTTCACCTGCAAAGGAGAACCCAGGAAAGGAAAGGTAACACTCATTAGATGATTCTGTGTTCTGATCGCCATTCAGAGAGCCCACTGTAGCTAATTCTAACATTATCAGCTGGCCCAGGAGGAGGCTTTTTTGGTAGAGAAAATGCTGACCTGGGTGTCAGCAGGCGTTTAGTCATGATTTTGTAGGTCGTAGCTTCCCCCGAGATTAAAAAAAGAAAGAAAGAAAAACACATGAGTGGACAGTAGAAGCCATGAACACAGCCAGTGCGTCTCTCAATAAGTATGCAAGGTCGCTACCATCAGCGTATCCCTGAGTCTTCTGGGTATGCTCTCTCCCATTGGGGCTCAAGCAGGACTGTGGTTTATCTCAGGATATATATAAGTGACAATGTCTATTATTTAACAAGTGCTGATATAACCTGGTATTCTTGCTAGTCATTTTGCACTCGAGTTTTTTGTTTTTTTTTTTTACCTGCACAGTTAGAGTAGAAAGCTTACTGATACTCAGATTTCTGTTACTATCGCAAAATACCCGAAGTAATCAACTTGTGCAGAAGAAAGGTCTGTTTTGACTCTGAGGTTCGAAAGCTTCAGGCTATGCTGTTTAACCTGTTGCTCTTGCTGTGTCCAAGGCATTGTCAGGAGTATTGGGGGTTGGAGGGAGGGGAGAAGATGGCGGCCAGGAAGTAGAAAGAAGAGGGATCAGGGTCAGGAAATCCCACCAAAGATTCTTCTCCCCCAGTGTCTTGACATCTTCCTACTGTGATCTACCACTTAAAAGTTTTACGTTCATACATACCATGTGGCACTGTCACAAGCGAGGGACCTTCTGACCGCTCTCTACCAAAAAGCCTCCTCCTGGGCCACATAGCACCTTCTCTCTTTGACTTGACCTAAATATAGGGGGTTGAGCATGAAGAACAGTTTCACATGAAGAGCTTTCACAACCCACAAAGCCTGGCGAAGCAAAGGCAAACTGAAGTCCACAGCTTCTCCACTCAGGAGCATGAACTCTGCCATGGTCCAGTTCCACTGCCCATCTCTGTTCAGAGGAAGCAGACATTTGGTAGAGTGACTCCTAGCACCTTTGTTGTTAAGGTTTTCCTGGACTCAGTCTTCCCGTTTCTAGGCCGTGCTAATCAGTCCCATGCCTTGGTTTCCGTTGTGTCTTCTGGAGAGGAATGTGTATTGTGGGGGCATGCATATTAATATGGGTATCCGCACATGACACATGTGAGCACATACATGAATCAGCCAGAGGTCAGGCTCCTAGAGTCTCATCCATCTTGTTTTGGAGATGAGGCCTGAAATCTGTTAGTTAGGTTAAGCTGGATAACCAGCAGGCTCCAAGGAACCATGGGTCTGCCTCCCCCAGCTAGGAGTCAGAAGTCTGCCATGCCCAGATTTATTTATATAGGTTCTGGGAATTGAACTCATGACTCCATGCTTGCCTGGCAGACCCTTTACCAGCTGAGCCATCTCCACAGCCCTTCATGCTCTGGTTTCTTGACTGTCCACAGCACCTCATGGAGTGAAAACGTGTCCCTTTCACAGAGAAGAACATAGAGCCTCCCAGAGCTTATGTAAAACAGACCCGAGATCAGAACTCTCTGCTCTTTCTATCTCTGCTGCATATGATGTTACCCCATGTCCAAGATGCTAAGAAAAGGCACGCCTCTCGTGTGGTAAGGCTTTCTTAAGGCAAAACTTGACCTAGAAGGTGCAGAAGCTCTGCAAGGGTGGGAAGCTCTGGGAACAGGGAGCTGGGCAGCTCAGGGACCATTGCTACTCAAATTATTTTTAAAACATTCTGTTAGTGCTAAGAATTGGGCCCAGGGCCTTGTATAGGCCAGGCATGGACTTTACCTTTGTACTTCAGCCACAGTCCTTTGTCTTGATCCAACAAGATCATTGGAATGTACCCAACAGAAGAAACTAGTGACAACTAGAAGGTCACTATGAACGTCGACTATTAAGACTGGTGCCACAGGGTTGGGGATTTAGCTCAGTGGTAGAGCGCTTGCCTAGCAAGCGCAAGGCCCTGGGTTCGGTCCCCAGCTCCAAAAAAAAAAAAAAAAAAAAAAAAGACTGGTGCCAGGAGCATGGCTGATGACTTTTGCTTAAGACTATTTCATTCTCTCCACACCATTCTAGTGTATAGTTAATCTATTTGCATTTACTTTGTCGTTGGCATGCTCAGGAAGCGTCTTTGTGCTCGCTCCTTTAGAATACCATGTCCCCATCCTCTTGGGAGACTTTGGCTGAATTCACAATCGACAGAGCTCTTTCCAGAGGCAGATCCGTCCTCTGTAGAAACTGAAGCTTCCTGTCCATTTTCCTGCTTCCTCGCTCAGCTATACTAGATCCAACTGCTACAAAGTGGGTGGTGACCATGTGCAGCCTCTGGCTGGTCTGTGGTGAAAGTGGTGAAATAGATTTCTTGTGCCCTCGGTGGGAGTTTGGAGGTCATGTGTGATGAGCTATTCTGGGTGAATTTACATGATGTTTTGATGGTTCCTATAGGATTAATGGTAGGGTCCTATGTCTGTTCTGCCACAGGACTTGGGCCGCTTGGGGAGGCAGGACATGGGGAGTTTGACCAAGTTTATCCCACGCTGCTGCCGGGTGGGTATCAGGCTGTGAGAAGCCTCGGGATACCAGGACACCACTCCAGTAATAGGGACACAGCCAGAGTCGGCTTGGGAGTCCCGGGGCCTGCAAGGAGGCCAGGGGTTCTCAGGCTCTTGGGCATCCAGGCACGGCTGGGATGCCACAGAAGAGCTGAGAACCTGAGAACAGAGTGAGGGCCAGCAGGGTGGGATCTAGCCAGGGACTGAGGGGGGAAAGAAGGAGGATGCCTTGGCTGGTCCTGCTGGGGGAGTAGTCCTTGGCTTGGCTGTGGAAGGCTTGAGCTTAGTGATGGGTGCCACAGGGAGCAAAGGGAGACTTTCTTCTGGAGATTAGATAGCTGCTCTGTAGGTAAGGCCTTCTCTCTGGCTCTCCACCACAGATCCCGATAAAAGAGGCAGTCAGACCATGGTTTCAAGGCGTTTATTGTCACAGCAGAAAGTGGACGAGTAAAACCGTACCCCACTTCTCAGAGTGAGCCTGAGATTAAATACCTTTTGCAGGGAGGAGTGTCTGAGAAGAAAAGGTGATTGGCTAAGCCTCTTGGCCTTTAGATACCTGTGGTCACATCCTCTACCTGTGAAGGGGCTTGGGGCATTGCCCTTACATGACTGATGGTCACAAACCTATGGAGGGCTCCGGCTAGTAAAGGGCCCGGTTTCCTGGGAGTCAGGGTCACTAGGGTTTCAAACCTCCTCAACTGGGAACCAGAGTCTTTCTCTGTCCCACAAGTTCCTGAATAAATTCCTGGATTTACCAGAACCGTAGATAGTTGGAAATGGAAAATAGCACTGTTTGAAGCCGCTATGGAGGTTTCCTGCATTCCACACCCTGAGCATCTTCTTGGCTCCTCACCTAACTGCAGATGGATACAGGTATATAATAGCTGAGGATAAAATAGGAAAGGAGAAAAGAGAAGAGAAAAGAGAAAACAATCTAGCAATCCTCCCTGCTACTGTGAAACTTAGCACACTGGAAAGTCTAGAGCAGTGATGTACTACGACGTCAATGAACACAGATTTTTGGCAAGCTCCCCAAAGGAAAATAAATCTAGGCAAAGAAAACAGAGAGTGTCTCTGGATTTAGGGGTTGTTAGAGGAAGTGTCATCTAATATGATAACTAAAGGACCAGCCAAGTGATGTGTGCAGGGTTTTCAAGACAGAAAATAGTTAAGGATAAAATCAATGCATCAGACTGAGAGGTTGTCCTGAGGCGTGGGTGGGCGTAGTAGAGCTGCAGAGCACGGCAACATTCTAACCCATGAGGAGGAGCATGATGTTCATGCTGAGGCAGTGTCCAGATCCTACTGAGGTGGGTGTGTTAAAAACTCACTCCAGCTGCTGTGTGGAAACGTAGTTTGAGGGACACAAAGTGGGCTGAGAGACCGGAAACAGATTCATCTTTAATTCCAGGTAAAACTTGACACTGACGGTGTAAACATGAAGGGCGTGGACTTGCTTGTGGTACACATGTAGATAGACAGCAAGAAGGAAAGTTCTAGAGGTACCTGGGATATGGAATTTTAGGGGGAAGACAATATTGAGAATGAACGTTGGCTTCTTCCCTTGAGCCTTTGGTAGGTGTTTTTACTACTGTAGCAATCTCGATGGTACCTTGTAGTGGGGCTATGGATGGAGGAGTGCTTCCGTTTTAGCCCCCTGTTATTTAAGATGCATCTTCAGTATTGACGCAGAAATGGAAAGTCAGAGGGGTGTGCATTAAAATACCCAAAGCAGCATTGGAATGAGTGTGTATCAAATCAAGAAAATCCTGGATGTGATACCTAAATGGAAATTAATAAACCATAGGGTCCTGGCCCCAGTTTTAACTGATGGGCTGCCTCTTGGGGATAGCCAAATCATTGCCTTATCAAGACTATGTCTCACAAAGACACTGTTGAACTACAATTGACAGCACTGGTGAGCTGGCACAAAGGGCATATGTCCACCTGGACCTCAACTCAACATTGCCACGGGACTTTGTATATAAATGCTCTTCTGTTGCTACCCTGGAATTCTGTCCTGTGCTTTCACTCTGAACCTGCCCGGACAGGAGAGGAGAGATCTCCTTAGTGAAAATAGGGATGATACCCTAACTGTTCTTTCTCTGCTAACTCCCAGTTGGCTTTCTTCTGGGTCCTAAGGTATTTAAAATCTGTGCATGAATCCCACACTCAAAATCTTTCCATGTTCGTTTTGGAGTAGAATATCCTTCCCAAATACTCTCTCAGTCTCTGCAGGCAACCAGAGAACACTGCTTGCCACATACGTGTCAGTGTCACAGTGTCAAGGCCATGCAATCTGTTTGGATTTCAGAATCACAGCATTTCCTACAGTGTGGGAGTCTGTCTGTCTGTCTGTTCTGAGGACCTTTTGAACCGTGATGGTATGGAATAAAGGGGCACTCTCCATGTGTCCTAGTCACATTTCTGTCACCGTGATAAAACACCTTGACAAAGTCTTGGGGGAGGAGGGTTTATTTGGCTTTTATAATGTCATGATGCAAAATTAGCAAGAGAATAGAGAAGAAAATTAAGAACAGAATACCCAACTCACTTTTTCTACTCTTTAAACAGTCTGGGACCAATGCTTACAGAATGGTACTTCCCACAGTGGGTTGGATCCTCTCACTCCGATGACTTCATTAAGAAGACTCTATCATAAGTAGGCCCATGGGAAAACCTTATCTAGACTGTCCCATGTTGAGACTCCCTTTCCAGGTAACTCTAGACTGTGTAAGTTGAGAGTCAATACTAACTCTAGATCCTATGAGTTGAGAGTCAGTATTAGCCATCGTGCCATATGGAATATGCTGTGTGATAGCTTAAACATTTACCTATGAACAATGAAGACCACTGACCCAAACTAACCATCTACAACTTGAGATCTGAAGGTGTTAGAAATCCAGACTTAACTAGCTAATGTAACCAGGGGAAACTTCCTGTTTTCTCTGCCTTTTAACGTCCACATCTGTGGTCTGGGCAAATCACACTTGCTATGGTGGCTCTTGTGAGAATGATTTAAGATAAGTTTTGCTGCCCGTATCATATCTTTTTCCCTTTGCATATATGGCACACACATTTTAAGAAACTAACCTTAAACCTCACACCATGGTGAGCAAACTGGTGGCCAAAGGCCAGCCCCATCTCCCAGACCACATAACAATAAATTCTAATGGGACAGTGTAACTTCTTGTAAAGATGTGAACTGAAAAATCTGTTTCTAGAAACTTCTGACATTAGTGGATATCTGAGTTTGCCAAGCTTGGCCATAGACCTTGGTCATGAGCTCACCTCCAGCCATTTCCTACACCAGGGGTCCTTAAACATTTTTTACTTTTGATCCTATTTCACCTGAGGAAAATTTTAAGCAATCCTAAATACATGGGTGTATAAAATAGACTTGTCAGTCACACATTGACAGATGATAAATCATTATCTTAAAACAACTTTGCTACATAAATAATTTTATCATTTATTAAAGGAGAAAATAAAATTGCAAGCCGTCACAGTTAGATTTTATCAACGTGAATTGGCATACCTCCATTGAGAAATTGTCTCCACCCCATCAGGTGGGCACATCTGTGGGGTTTTATCTTGGTTAGCAAACCCAGGTCCTTTGCAAGTGTAGCTGGTGATCTTAAAGACTGAACCATGCCTCCAGTCTTTCCAAAGTGATTTTCAAGAAATGAGGATGGGGTTCCCTAAAACTGGTCAGATTCCTCCATCGGTATGTTCCTACACTCAAATGGTTCCTTAAACAGTAACAACCACCTATTAGGAAAATTTTGAATGAAGTCCTATAGATATGTGCTGTATGTTCAATTGAGTATGTATCATATTCTTAAAAGTATTTCTTAATTGTGTGTGTGTGTGTGTGTGAGAGAGAGAGAGAGAGAGAGAGAGAGAAAGAGAAAGAGAGAGAGAGAGAAGAAAAGAGAAAGAAAGGGAGGGAGACAGAGAGAAACAATGTCAGAGAAAGACAGTGACAGAGAAATTGTAATAAGTAATAAATTATATTTCCCTAAAGTAGACTTAATCTTTTTTTTTGTAACCATTTCCTAGTGTCTCATGAATGATCATTTTTTTTTATTAACTTGAGTATTTCTTATATACATTTCGAGTGTTATTCCCTTTCCCGGTTTCCGGGCAAACATCCCCCTCCCCCCTCCCCTTCCTTATGGGTGTTCCCCTCCCAACCCTCCCCCCATTGCCGCCCTCCCCCCATAGACTAGTTCACTGGGGGTTCAGTCTTAGCAGGACCCAGGGCTTCCCCTTCCACTGGTGCTCTCACTAGGATATTCATTGCTACCTATGGGGTCAGAGTCCAGGGTCAGTCCATGTATAGTCTTTAGGTAGTGGCTTAGTCCCTGGAAGCTCTGGTTGCTTGGCATTGTTGTACTTTTGGGGTCTCGAGCCCCTTCAAGCTCTTTCAGTTCTTTCTCTGATTCCTTCAATAGGGGACCTATTCTCAGTTCAGTGGTTTGCTGCTGGCACTCGCCTCTGTATTTGCTGTATTCTGGCTGTGTCTCTCAGGAGCGATCTACATCCGGCTCCTGTCGGTCTGCACTTCTTTGCTTCATCCATCTTGTCGAATTGGGTGGCTGTATATGTATGGGCCACATGTGGGGCAGGCTCTGAATGGGTGTTCCTTCAGTCTCTGTTTTAATCTTTGCCTCTCCCTTCCCTGCCAAGGGTATTCTTTTTCCTCATTTAAAGAAGGAGTGAAGCATTCACATTTTGATCATCCGTCTTGAGTTTCGTTTGTTCTAGGGATCTAGGGTAATTCAAGCATTTGGGCTAATAGCCACTTATCAATGAGTGCATACCATGTATGTCTTTCTGTGATTGGGTTAGCTCACTCAGGATGATATTTTCCAGTTCCAACCATTTGCCTACGAATTTCATAAACTCGTTGTTTTTGATAGCTGAGTAATATTCCATTGTGTAGATGTACCACATTTTCTGTATCCATTCCTCTATTGAAGGGCATCTGGGTTCTTTCCATTTTCTGGCTATTATAAATAAGGCTGCGATGAACATAGTGGAGCACGTGTCTCTTTTATATGTTGAGGCATCTTTTGGGTATATGCCCAAGAGAGGTATAGCTGGATCCTCAGGCAGTTCAATGTCCAATTTTCTGAGGAACTTCCAGACTGATTTCCAGAATGGTTTTACCAGTCTGCAATCTCACCAACAATGGAGGAGTGTTCCTCTTTCTCCACATCCTCGCCAGCATCTGCTGTCACCTGAGTTTTTGATCTTAGCCAATCGCACTGGTGTGAAGTGAAATCTCAGGGTTGTTTTGATTTGCATTTCCCTTATGACTAAAGATGTTGAACATTTCTTTAGGTGTTTCTCAGCCATTCGGCATTCCTCAGCTGTGAATTCTTTGTTTAGCTCTGAACCCCATTTTTTAATAGGGTTATTTGTTTCCCTGCGGTCTAACTTCTTGAGTTCTTTGTATATTTTGGATATAAGGCCTCTATCTGTTGTAGGATTGGTAAAGATCTTTTCCCAATCTGTTCGTTGCCGTTTTGTCCTAACCACAGTGTCCTTTGCCTTACAGAAGCTTTGCAGTTTTATGAGATCCCATTTGTCGATTCTTGATCTTAGAGCATAAGCCATTGGTGTTTTGTTCAGGAAATTTTTTCCAGTGCCCATGTGTTCCAGATGCTTCCCTAGTTTTTCTTCTATTGGTTTGAGTGTGTCTGGTATGATGTGGAGGTCCTTGATCCACTTGGACTTAAGCTTTGTACAGGGTGATAAGCATGGATCGATCTGCATTCTTCTACATGTTGCCCTCCAGTTGAACCAGCACCATTTGCTGAAAATGCTATCTTTTTTCCATTGGATGGTTTTGGCTCCTTTGTCAAAAATCAAGTGACCATAGGTGTGTGGGTTCATTTCTGGGTCTTCAATTCTATTCCATTGGTCTATCTGTCTGTCTCTGTACCAATACCATGCAGTTTTTATCACTATTGCTCTGTAATACTGCTTGAGTTCAGGGATAGTGATTCCCCCTAAAGTCCTTTTATTGTTGAGGATAGCTTTAGCTATCCTGGGTTTTTTGTTATTCCAGATGAATTTGCAAATTGTTCTGTCTAACTCTTTGAAGAATTGGATTGGTATTTTGATGGGGATTGCATTGAATCTGTAGATTGCTTTTGGTAAAATGGCCATTTTTACTATATTAATCCTGCCAATCCATGAGCATGGGAGATCTTTCCATCTTCTGAGGTCTTCTTCAATTTCTTTCCTCAGTGTCTTGAAGTTCTTATTGTACAGATCTTTTACTTGCTTGGTTAAAGTCACGCCGAGGTACTTTATATTATTTGGGTCTATTATGAAGGGTGTCGTTTCCCTAATTTCTTTCTCGGCTTGTTTCTCTTTTGTATAGAGGAAGGCAACTGATTTATTTGAGTTAATTTTATACCCAGCCACTTTGCTGAAGTTGTTTATCAGCTTTAGTAGTTCTCTGGTGGAACTTTTGGGATCACTTAAATATACTATCATGTCATCTGCAAATAGTGATATTTTGTCCTCTTCTTTTCCGATCTGTATCCCTTTGATCTCCTTTTGTTGTCTGATTGCTCTGGCTAGAACTTCAAGAACTATATTGAATAAGTAGGGAGAGAGTGGGCAGCCTTGTCTAGTCCCTGATTTTAATGGGATTGCTTCAAGTTTCTCTCCATTTAGTTTAATGTTAGCAACTGGTTTGCTGTATATGGCTTTTACTATGTTTAGGTATGGGCCTTGAATTCCTATTCTTTCCAGGACTTTTATTATGAAGGGGTGTTGAATTTTGTCAAATGCTTTCTCAGCATCTAATGAAATGATCATGTGGTTCTGTTCTTTCAGTTTGTTTATATAATGGATCACGTTGATGGTTTTCCGTATATTAAACTATCCCTGCATGCCTGGGATGAAGCCTACTTGATCATGGTGGATTATTGTTTTGATGTGCTCTTGAATTCGGTTTGCCAGAATTTTATTGAGTATTTTTGCGTCGATATTCATAAGGGAAATTGGTCTGAAGTTCTCTTTCTTTGTTGTGTCTTTGTGTGGTTTAGGTATAAGAGTAATTGTGGCTTCGTAGAAGGAATTCGGTAGGGCTCCATCTGTTTCAATTTTGTGGAATAGTTTGGATAATATTGGTATGAGGTCTTCTATGAAGGTTTGATAGAATTCTGCACTAAACCCGTCTGGACCTGGGCTCTTTTTGGTTGGGAGACCTTTAATGACTGCTTCTATTTCCTTAGGAGTTATGGGGTTGTTTAACTGGTTTATCTGTTCCTGATTTAACTTCGATACCTGGTATCTGTCTAGGAAATTGTCCATTTCCTGAAGATTTTCAAATTTTGTTGAATATAGGTTTTTATAGTAAGATCTGATGATTTTTTGAATTTCCTCTGAATCTGTAGTTATGTCTCCCTTTTCATTTCTGATTTTGTTAATTTGGACACACTCTCTGTGTCCTCTCGTTAGTCTGGCTAAGGGTTTATCTATCTTGTTGATTTTCTCAAAGAACCAACTTTTGGTTCTGTTGATTCTTTCTATGGTCCTTTTTGTTTCTACTTGGTTGATTTCAGCTCTGAGTTTGATTATTTCCTGCCTTCTACTCCTCCTGGGTGTATTTGCTTCTTCTTGTTCTAGAGCTTTTAGGTGTGCTGTCAAGCTGCTGACATATACTCTTTCCTGTTTCTTTCTGCAGGCACTCAGCGCTATGAGTTTTCCTCTTAGCACAGCTTTCATTGTGTCCCATAAGTTTGAGTATGTTGTATCTTCATTTTCATTAAATTCTAAAAAGTTTTTAATTTCTTTCTTTATTTCTTCCTTGACCAGGTTATCATTGAGTAGAGCATTGTTCAATTTCCACGTATATGTGGGCATTCTTCCCTTATTGTTATTGAAGACCAGTTTTAGGCCGTGGTGGTCCGATAGCACGCATGGGATTATTTCTATCTTTCTGTACCTGTTGAGGCCCGTTTTTTACCAATTATATGGTCAATTTTGGAGAAAGTACCATGAGGAGCTGAGAAGAAGGTATATCCTTTTGCTTTAGGATAGAATGTTCTATAAATATCCGTTAAGTCCATTTGGCTCATGACTTCTCTTAGTCTGTCGACATCACTGTTTAATTTCTGTTTCCATGATCTGTCCATTGATGAGAGTGGGGTGTTGAAATCTCCCACTATTATTGTGTGAGGTGCAATGTGTGTTTTGAGCTTTAGTATGGTTTCTTTTACGTATGTAGGTGCCCTTGTATTTGGGGCATAGATATTTAGGATTGAGAGTTCATCTTGGTTGATTTTTCCTTTGATGAATATGAAGTGTCCTTCCTTATCTTTTTTGATGACTTTTAATTGAAAATTGATTTTATTTGATATTAGAATGGCTACTCCAGCTTGCTTCTTCTGACCATTTGCTTGGAAAGTTGTTTTCCAGCCTTTCACTCTGAGGTAGTGTCTGTCTTTGTCTCTGAGGTGTGTTTCCTGTAGGCAGCAGAATGCAGGGTCCTCGTTGCGTATCCAGTTTGTTAATCTATGTCTTTTTATTGGGGAGTTGAGGCCATTGATATTGAGAGATATTAAGGAATAGTGATTATTGCTTCCCGTTATATTCATATTTGGATGTGAGGTTATGTTTGTGTGCTTTCATTCTCTTTGTTTTGTTGCCAAGACGATTAGTTTCTTGCTTCTTCTAGGGTATAGCTTGCCTCCTTATGTTGGGCTTTACCATTTATTATCCTTTGTAGTGCTGGATTTGTAGAAAGATATTGTGTAAATTTGGTTTTGTCATGGAATATCTTGGTTTCTCCATCAATGTTAATTGAGAGTTTTGCTGGATACAGTAACCTGGGCTGGCATTTGTGTTCTCTTAGGGTCTGTATAACATCAGTCCAGGATCTTCTGGCCTTCATAATTTCTGGCGAGAAGTCTGGTGTGATTCTGATAGGTCTCCCTTTATGTGTTACTTGACCTTTTTCCCTTACTGCTTTTAATATTCTTTCTTTATTTTGTGCGTTTGGTGTTTTGACAATTATGTGACGGGAGGTGTTTCTTTTCTGGTCCAATCTATTTGGAGTTCTGTAGGCTTCTTGTATGTCTATGGGTATCTCTTTTTTTAGGTTAGGGAAGTTTTCTTCTATGATTTTGTTGAAGATATTTACTGGTCCTTTGAGCTGGGAGTCTTCACGCTCTTCTATACCTATTATCCTTAGGTTTGATCTTCTCATTGAGTCCTGGATTTCCTGTATGTTTTGGACCAGTAGCTTTTTCCGCTTTACATTATCTTTGACAGTTGAGTCAATGATTTCTATGGAATCTTTTGCTCCTGAGATTCTCTCTTCCATCTCTTGTATTCTGTTGGTGAAGCTTGTATCTACAGCTCCTTGTCTCTTCTTTTGGTTTTCTATATCCAGGGTTGTTTCCATGTGTTCTTTCTTGATTGCTTCTATTTCCATTTTTAATTCCTTCAACTGTTTGATTGTGTTTTCCTGGAATTCTTTCAGGGATTTTTGCGATTCCTCTCTGTAGGCTTCTACTTGTTTATTAATGTTTTCCTGTGTTTCCCTAAGTGTGTTCATGTCTTTTTTGAAGTCCTCCAGCATCATGATCAAATATGATTTTGAAACTAGATCTTGCTTTTCTGGTGTGTTTGGATATTCCATGTTTGTTTTGGTGGGAGAATTGGGCTCTGATGATGCCATGTAGTCTTGGTTTCTGTTGCTTGGGTTCCTGCGCTTGCCTCTCGCCATCAGATTATCTCTAGTGTTACTTTGTTCTGCTATTTCTGACAGTGGCTAGACTGTCCTATAAGCCTGTGTGTCAGGAGTGCTGTAGACCTGTTTTCCTCTCTTTCAGTCAGTTATGGGGACAGAGTGTTCTGCTTTCGGGCGTGTAGTTTTTCCTCTCTACAGGTCTTCAGCTGTTCCTGTGGGCCTGTGTCTTGAGTTCACCAGGCAGCTTTCTTGCAGCAGAAAATTTGGTCTTACCTGTGGTCCCGAGGCTCAGGTTCGCTCGTGGGGTGCTGCCCAGGGGCTCTCTGCAGCGGCAGCAACCAGGAAGACCTGTGCCGCCCCTTCCGGGAGCTTCAGTGCACCAGGATTCCAGATGGTCTTTGGCTTTTTCCTCTGGCGTCCGAGATGTGTGTGCAGGGAGCAGTCTCTTCTGGTTTCCCAGGCTTGTCTGCCTCTCTGAAGGTTTAGCTCTCCCTCCCACGGGATTTGGGTGCAGAGAACTGTTTATCCGGTCTGTTTCCTTCAGGGTCTGGCGGTGTCTCTGGCAGGGGTCCTGCCGCTCCTGGGCCCTCCCCCACGGGAGCCCAGAGGCCTTATACAGTTTCTTCTTGGGCCAGGGATGTGGGCAGGGGTGAGCAGTGTTGGTGGTCTCTTCAGCTCTGCAACCTCAGGAGTGCCCACCTGACCAGGCGGTTGGGTCTCTCTCTCACCGGGTCTGGGAGCAGAGAGCAAGTAGACTTAATCTTAATGTCCAAGTGATCCATGGCATTGTTCTTTAAAGGGAGTTAAATAAAGTTCATTTTTCCTTTCATACAAAGACAATGAGTTGAACCAAAATGGACACTTTGGGAGCCAAAAATATGTTCACTCCAATATAAAAATGTTGAATATGTTTTACAATCCTGTGGGATGCTGAAATCAGAATGTGGGAACACAGCGAAAAGAAAAATGCTGTTCCAGTCTCAGAAACAAGTCTTCGGACAGCATGCCTCTCATGGCCTTGCCTGTGTCTCGGTTCTGGTTACAATGTGAAATTCAGCAGAAAGCTGTGTCTGCCAGACACTCAAGGGCAGCCCTGTAAGGACGATGCCCCTCTTTCTTTCCCACTCAATGTGCATTATGTCATAACCTGGCAAGGTTCTAGCGATGTCCCATCTTCAACCTCCTCGGGATGCACTGGTTCCCATAACTATCATCAAAGAGACCTGTTCCTCTCTATGTCCCTCTTGATGTCTAACATTTTACATTATATCCTTAGACAACAGAATCTAATTTTAAAAACACTAAAAACCCATTGGCACCTATTCAATACCCAGGTCTATCTTAGATACCGAACTTGCACCAGGGGTTAAAATGCAAACTGTGTTGCCCAACCTTTATGGTTGGAGTCTTTTTGAATATTTTATTTATTCTTTGACAGTTGCTGACACACGTATGACGTATCTTGGCCCTATCCTTCTTCACCTCAAATGTTCCCTCCTACTACCCCTGGACTCCTCTCCCTTTTTTTCAATGTGTTATAACCCATTATGGATTTGTGTTTTAAAAACAATACTTTGTGTCTATTCTTTGAAAACCCCACAGCTCTCTATAGTACAATTCCATCATATCTACCCGTCATTATATACATCCCTCCAGCTTGCCCCTGGACCCCATCTTGTCTTCACCACAACTCCATATCTTGCTTTTTTCTGCTATTCATAACTCTGAGTCCAATTAATGATGCTCATATGTGCAATGGATGTGGGACCATCCACTAGGATGCGGGTGATCTGCCAGTAAGCTCATACCAAAAGCTGACTGACTCCCTCCCTCAGCAACCATCAGCTGCTAAAACGTATAAGGAACAGGTCTTTGCCTCTACCTGGGGAAAGCTTCAAGGCAAGACAGAAAATGGCTGTTGGTGATCAGGCTGAATGGCTCCTGTATGACGTTAAATGGATCGCTCAGATTTCCTGGGTCCCAGCTTGTCAAGGGTGTTCTTGTAATGCCTGAATCCCGACTTTATCATATGATAACTTATTTCTCTTTGTAGCTTTCCACCACTGACATAGTATGTAGGACATTCTAGAATACTAGGAGGAAAATTTTAAAGTGTGGAGCAAACACCATCACATGATAAAGCGTGTGTGTTCTTTTGTTTCAGAGATTATAATTTGATTATGACTTTAATCCCTTTCCTCCCTTCAAACCATTACATACACCTTTCCCCCTCTCCTTCGATTCTTCAGTATATGTTATTCTCATGATACTTAATTATCTCTTAGGACCATATAGAGTAAAGTTAACTATGGTGACTAACATTTGAATCCACACACCTCTTTAATTTTTTATTTATGTATGTGTAACTGTGTGTCAGTATGTGCATGTATGTATAGGTACCTGAGAAGACCAGAACAGGGCATCAGACCCTCTGAAGCTGGAGTTACAGATTATTAAGGATGACCAATGTGGGTGCTGCAAATAGAATGCCAGCTTGCTTTGTAGCTCTGGCTGGTCTGGTACTTACAAGGTAGATCAGTCTGGCCTCACCTCACAGAAATCCACTTACCTCTGCCCCTAGAGTGCTGGGGTTAAAAGGTAAGCACCACCAAGCCCAGATGGCAAACAGGCACTCCTAAATGCTGAGCCATCACCCCAGTCACACATTTTGAGTCCTGAAACACTCTCTGGGACCCTTGTGTGCCTCTTAACCCACTGTGGGCATGAGTGGTTTACATATAAGATACTCAGACGCCATCTCAGGAGCTCACCAGACCGAGGGAGGTGATTTTTGCTCCCCCAGCATGTGGGGTCCCAGATCTTTCTCTATATCCCTGCATGTTTTGTAATCAAAGGAGAATTATACAATCCCCGGAGTAATTGACTGCTGTCAGTTAACCCCGAGAAACAAGTACATGGCCTCACACCAAATAAAAGTACCTTCTGCTTCTGGTTATTTTTATATGTCAAGGTTTTATAGGATGTCTTCATAGGCAACTCAAGAGTTTAATCTAAATGGAAAACAGACTTTCCCTTTATCACGAAGTCATGATCCAGTCCTGTTTCAAAATTGCTGTGTTACACATGTCCCCTCTCTCTGCATCCTTGGTGCTATCTGGATTCTCCATTTCCAACAGGTGGCTGTCACCCTGTCATAGGGCTCCTCATTGGCCAAGGGGCATTCCTGGGGCTGATGCTGGGATTTTAGGACCATCTCAAGCCTTGAGTAAATTTTATGCACGATTTAAATTCATCCGTCACGTTCCTGCCCTGACACGCAGACTCAGGCCACAGGCAAACAACCTACATTTCTGCACTGCTCAGAGTGAAGGCCAGTCATGTGCACGCGCAAGTCCTAGCCCCCAAAGAAATCAGCACAGACTTGGCAGTGGTCTGCTTTCTGAGATCACAGCAGATACAGGTTTTATGAAACCAGACAGTTTCCATCTCTTCGACTCACTCTCAGCAGCAAAAGTCTGGCAGGAGGGCTGAAAAATCTCTCATTAAACTTATGAACTTGTTGGTTATCTGGAGGACTTAGGGCGAGCTTATGTTTCAATAGTGTTGAGGGTATTGTGTGTGGTTGGTTGTGTTCGATGATTGGATTTGCCTGTCTTTAATTCTGTATCCCCAAACACTTCAGTGTGTGTGCCTGGGGACATAAGAATTATATAGTAAAGTGATAGAAATGAAAAACAGTTGACAGCTAGGGTTAAAACTTACACATAGCTTCTTTGGGGAAAAAAAAAACTACTGGTTTCATCTGAAGTAGACAGATATGTACATGCTGGGCTTTGTCTTTCTCTTTCTTTCTTTTTGTCCTTTGACAGTGTATAGATGTGCATGGTATATTTGGATAGTCATAACCACCACCTCCTTACCCTCCCTTATCTCCTCCCTCACCATTGAGTCCCTTCTCCTTCCCAACATATCCCCCTCTTCCTACTATTTTATGCCTCTGTGTGTGTGTGTGTGTGTGTGTGTGTGCGCGCACACACGTATGCTCACACTCATGGTGCATGTGATGTGATGTGTGATTGAGTTTAATTACAATTACTTTCCTGAGCATGGGTATGGGGTCATTTACTGGAAGAGTGGCTCCATCAACTTCCCAAGCAACCACTAAAAGCCAAAGGCTCCTCTGGGAGCCCCTCCATGGTGGAACTGTGATAGGCTCAAACTAGTGTAAGTTTATATGTATATGATTATTACATGTAAGTAACCATGGCTGCTGTGGGGTTATGAGCAGGAGTCAGGGTGTGTCCAGAAGACAGCATTGCGCCACCCCATGCTCCACCCTTATGTTCTCTCAGCTTCCTTTTCTGTAATGTCCCTGAGCCTTGGAGCAGTTGACATGGGCTCCCACTTAGGGCTGAACACAGTTAGAAGCCTTTGTATTAACCACCACTGCTGAGTTTTGGGCTGAGGATGAAAAGTTAATGTCCTCCCATTTTAAGATTGATATAGAGATCAGCCAAGATCAATGGCTAAGATCTTTCTTTCAGTACTGTGGGAAAGGCTTGCTTAATAAACAGTGTTAGGAGACCTTGGTGGTGTAAAACTCAGATTCTTTTCCTTTGCTGATTAACTGCTTGTGGTGCTGGGGACCCATCCTGGGGCTTTGTGCTTTAGGCCACCTCCCTACTGCTGAGCTACATCCCCAGCCCAAGGTGTGTCTGGCTGAGGAGAAAGTTCTTGCTGCTTTGTGCCTCTCATTCATTCTTTTCTGTCCCTTGGGCTGTCTGTCTCTGTGTGTCTGGCACAAGGCGGCGGTGAAACAGCCGTCCTCCAGCAAGCTCTCCTACGAATGAAAGAGGATTCTTCAGGAGCAGCATGACATCATCCTTATCTCCAGAACAGAGTGATCCCAGAAGGCAGGGCAGCAAGGCTGCTAGTCTTTACCTGAAATCCGATCTCCCAGATCCTTCATAGCATTCCTCTTAAAAAAAAAAAAAATATAAACGGCTTTACCTTTAGTTTTGAACATTTCCCCTCCCCCTCGGCAGTGTCAGGCTGCAGACAGGCAGGTTTAACTCCCTGCAAGCCCAGTGGTATTTGATAGCACAGCAAAGGAACCCTAAAGCTAAGCACACAGCAGCCTTGGGAGTTAGCAACGGGAAGGGAGACATAGGCTGACCTCAGGTTAATGTGCAAGGCTGGAAAAAAAAAAAAACTCTACAGAATTACCGTGAGCTGAATGTGGTGGTGCACATGTTTAATCACAGCACTTTGGAAGCAGAAGCAAGCTGATCTCTGTGAGTTCGGGGCCAGCCTGGGCCGGCACAGTGCTTTTCAGGCCCACAAAGGCCTGAGAGGGAGAGAGGGAGAGAGGGAGAGAGGGAGAGGGAGACACAGACAGACAGAGAGAATATTGGGACACAAAGAGAGAATATAAATGAGAAAGAATTACTATGATAAATAACTTACCCTGTACTTTCTGGCAAAGGGAGATGCTATGGGTCAAGGGTCCAAGCAGATGGGTACATTGATTAGCGAGGTGACCATGTACAAGCACCGCCAATAAGCCCTGTGCTTTTCCCCTAGCTCCTGCCCTTGCGATAATTCTGCCTCAGTCCTCCCCTATGTAAGATAGCTGTAATGTAATGGGTAAAAGTGCTCTGTGAGATGAGTCAGCATAGACCATAGGACAGTAGCCAAGAAGCATGCATTCAGTGAAAACAGACAACGCAAGGGGTTCAGATTAGCTGATGTAGCCCTCAAGTGAGAGACAACCATTCCCAAGGAGCTTGAGCATTAACTGATGATTTGTTTGAGACGCCATATCCTGTTTGAAACTGGAGCCTCAGGTTAATTCATGGCCCACACTTGTGTGGTGGATCAGTAAGCACTGTTTCTCTTTGTTAGACCCAGGAATGACTTAAAACCCTCCCAGAGATACAGTGACTTAGCCCACACCTTTGAAGCTGCTCTTCAGATGACTTCCTGCATTGTATTATTGTTGCTTGTCTAGACTCAATTCTCTACACAGAAGGTGAGGAAAACTGGATACATTTTAACATATAGTGGGGTTGCAGAAACCACATAAACTTATATTTTAAAAAAAATCTTTAAATAGTTACCTAAAAGTCTGAAGCTATAGTTCAGTGATAGTCTAGTGGGCATGCTCTAGAATGCATGTGTTTAATCCTCAGTAAAACACACACACACACACACACACACACACACACACACACACACACACACACACACTGTTAAGATTCAATAGCCTGTTAAAATAAGCTATTCTCAGAACTTGAAGCAGTGATGATCTCTTTTGGTTCTTGCACTAGTGAACTCACTATAGTTGTGTTTACCTGAACAAGACCTGCAAAAATTCTTTTTGTAAGTTTGTGTGTTTAGTTGGGGACAGGATTTCAATAAGTTGCCCAGGATGGCCTTGAACTTAAAGTTCATCTGATTCAGCTACAGAGTGTCTGGGACTATAGGCCTGTGTCACTTATACAAGCTAAACCTTTACATCGGAATCCCAGACATTGTTTCCGAGCATGAGAAGCAATGTTCCGAGAGACCATATTGAGGGTTACAACTAGACAAGAGGATATAGTCCATCCTTTGCCAGCTGACATTAGAATATCCGCCTACAATCTGAGGGCTGATAACATCTTTGTATAATATTAACATCAACTTTAAATGAAAGAAAACATTTGGAAACCCTTGCTTGGGTAGGGTACAAGATATATCCCAGAGACATGGCTCTCACTGTGTTTAAAGCAACCAAGCTCATTATGGGGTTAGAAGGCTAGCTCCATTGATAAAATGCTTGCTGCGTATAGGTGATGACCCAAATTTGGTCCCCAGAATTCACATTGAAAAGCCAGCTGTGGTAGCAGCACCAGGGTGGGTGTGATGGGGGATGCTGGAGTTCACTGGCCAGTCTGTTTATCCTCATTGATAAACTAGGAGCTCCAGACCAACAGAGGACCGCAGGGTCCTACGGATCAAGGTTGAGAATACCAGGGAGCAACACACAAGGTTTAATTCCGGCCTCTATGGGCGCTTTCCCAAACCCGCACACTTAGAAACAAACAAAATCAAATACACAATGGAAGACAAGGAACATGATTCCTCACATACAGTAAAAGCCAATCTTTAAAACCTATCTGTGAAGTTGGATTTTCATGAGACAACTTAGAAAACTCATGCGCTCATTTAAAAAAAAATAAGTTTTCAATAATGAAACCAATATAAACCTCGTAGAAGAAGTGTGTAAATTTTAACAGAAAGTAAAAAAACAGAAGCTAAGGAAAAAGCCAGTTATCTACCTAACATTATAAGATTATATTGGGTGCCCTTGGCAGAAGCTAGCCCCCCTGCTTCAGAGGGCAGTTGGTAGGCTCCAGTCTCCTCTGTGGTTTTCTAGCTTAAGAAGCTGTGAATTTTATAA
Organism: Rattus norvegicus; assembly: GCF_021556685.1. Lineage (NCBI taxonomy): Eukaryota > Metazoa > Chordata > Mammalia > Rodentia > Muridae > Rattus > Rattus norvegicus. The sequence goes on along the minus strand of NC_141552.1, from coordinate 56,834,997 downwards.
CCATGCACCCTGCGGTCAGAACTGCAGAGCGCTGTGTCTGAAAGGCAGGTGGCTCTTGTGTTAAAGGTAGACATTAAACAGTTACTATTAAGGACCTGGAAGTATTTAACAGAGTGGCTTGCCAGCTGTAAATTAGAGACCCAATCCCAGTTGGCTGGAAAGTTCTCTGGACTAAGTCCAGTTAAGTAGACTGAATCACTGGCGGTCTTTCCAAATTTGCACATTAAACAGCTAGGCCGTTCAGCCCGCCATGCAACGCTGGCAGTTCAGAAGTAGCATCGCCTTAATGCACTGAGCTCCCATCAAGGCACGGATGAAAAACCTATGGGATCGGGAGAGTGGCAGTGTCAGCCGCCCCAATCCCAGGCTGAGAAAAGCAACTCATTGTTGACAGTCATGGAGAAGGTCTTTATTATTATTTTTTTTTTTTTTTGGTTCTTTTTTTCGGAGCTGGGGACCGAACCCAGGGCCTTGCGCTTCCTAGGTAAGCGCTCTACCACTGAGCTAAATCCCCAGCCCCGAGAAGGTCTTTAAATAGCTGTGAATGACTGTCAGTATCATTTTCAGGAGGTCTGTTGTCTGAGGTTCAATACCCCAGCATTCAAAGAAGAAGTGGGCCCTTGAAAATCTCTCCAAGAGATTCACAGAGCCTAGGTGCCCTTAATGGGATTGTCACGGTCACATTGAAACCCTTGCGTATCAATGACAAGGTCACCAAGCTGAGGGCTGTGGTCTCCCTCGATGAGGAAAGAAATTGTTAATCAAATGATTATTGTGGGTTTTAAAGTTTTCAAGTTGTTTCTTTCAATTAATTAAGTTTGGTCTGAGCTGCCTTCACAGCCATGGGACCTAAATAGTAGCGGAAAATATTGTGAGCTCAAAAGGAGCCCTGCATTTGGTTTGATGGAGTGATGAGCTCTTATTAAATCCAGGGACCTTGGATTTTTCTTTTGCTCTGGGATCACAGATTCTCAAAAGTGAAATTGAGTTCTTCACCAAACTTAGGTTTTGGAAATAAGAAGAGCCTATAGAGATTACCTTAGACCAAGTTCACTGTCTGTTTCCAGAGTACGTTTTAAAGCCACAAACATAAGAAGGGAGGTTCCTTCCTGCACATGTTCCATTTTCTGCCATCCGCCTCCTCCATGCAGAATAAAGAAAAGGGCAGACAGTGCCTTAAGGTCATTCATTGTGTGCTTGGAGTTTATGTGGTCTGCCCTGCTCCCTGTAGAAGTCATTTCTTCTCTCAGAAGGCTTTTAAGAGCTCACGTTGAAGTATCCAGCATGCTCTCCTCTGGTTTATGTATTTGCTTTTAACATACATGACTGCTCTTATAACAGCATGTGGATTTATAGCTACGTAGACAGCAAGGTCGAGCCTTAGGTTTTTAAATTTGGGGTGCTTTTAATTCACTTAATGCCTTTGTAAAAACACACTCACGTGTTCCACAAATAAATACAAAGAATGTGTCTTCTGTGTTAGTGTCTATAAAACTAATAGAATGTATACAGTGGGTCATTATAGGGGTTTTTGACTTACTGATTTAAGGTTGCATGTTTTCTGTAAAATTCTTCAATACATTGTGCCTTTTTAATCTTTCTTTCTTTTTCCCTTTTGTGCTTGTTTGGATCCTATGCGTTAAGTGTTCTTTACAGCTTTTAAATGTCCTATTCAGAGTTCTCTCTCTTAGCTGAAATATTTTACTTTTTCTAAGGACCTTTCCATATTTTCCATTAAGTGAGAAGGAAGGGGAGATGGGAAATGTTTTCTTTGTCTCTTCACGGGGACTCTAAAGCCTCAGAAAAGTTTAAGCCCCCTTTTGTTCATTTTGACACAGAGCTCAAGTCCTCAGCAGGGTAGTTTGATAATTAAGTCTGGGCTTCACGGTATAAACCTGGCATTCAAGAGGCAGAGGCAGAAGCAGGAGGATCATGAATTCGGGAAGGCTCTGCTATGTAGTTCCGGTTCTAGTTCTTAAAAACAAAACAACTGCAGCCCTGGGGAGACAGATTCAGGAGGATCAGAGGTTCTAGGCCAGCCTCAGTGAGCTCAATGCCAAGGCAGATGACTTGCAAGTATAGTTCAATAACTAAGTAAGTAAATACGTGGGAGTTGCAAGAGTCAAGAGTCTATGGTGGCTCCATGATCCCGTGTTGTCTTATAAACTTAAAAGGATGGGCTGATATCTCATGAGGAGGAGAAGGGCCAAGTGAAGAGTGACCTTTATGGATATAGGAAAAGAGGTTGTATCTAATGTTGGACTTGAACGAACCTCCCAAATACTCAGATTCAGAGGCTGAATGAACAGTGTGGAGGCCAAATGTGGAGGCCAGTGATTTGGGATTTCATAGGGAATGGCTACCACTCGTCACTCAGGATACTTGGAATTGGCCCGACTTAAGTGTGATGTTACTAATGACCTGGGCCATGTTCAAAAGCTTCTGGAGCAAAACAGTGATTAAGCCACAGCAATGTTCCGCCATGGTTTCTACCTCAGTTCCTTCTTAAGCTCCTGCTCTGGCCCTCTCAATGATGGACGCATGGACGTGTAAGTCAAACTGCTTGGCAAACCAAGTTGCTTTTGGTCGTGATGTTGATCACAGCAACAGAAAGGCAAACTGGAATGTGGTGGGGGAGAGGTCTGAGACAGGGGCCAGGCGGAACAGCACAGAGATGTCAGGGAGAAGCGGGCTGCAGAGACAGAAACAGACTTCTGAGGGACATGGAATAAGTTTCTTCCTGCGAGCAGTGTTGGTTAGGTTGAATGATTGGCTGAGATGGCAGCCTGGAAAATGTGGGCATCTTGGTTGGTTGGTGCTTCGTGTAGAGGAAGCTTTTCTTCTCAGTCTTAACCTTTCAGTGTTGCTGGGAAACCATGTGTTTATACGAACTCCAGAAGTGTATCTAAAAAGTGAAAGTAACAGATACCTGGAATGCTCAATGGAAGCTTGTTAAACCATGTTCCCCCTTTAGATTGAGTTGGGGGAAGGGCAGGCAGGATGGTCTCAAACTCTGTAGCCAAGGACCACCATGAACTTCCTGAGCGTCCTACTTTCACCTCCCAAGTGCTGGTATTGCATGGGCCTTGTTAATGTGATCCTGGGCTTGAACCCAGGGTTTTATGGATGCTAGACAAAGGCTCTTCCATTGTTCTACAGCCCTAACCCCTCGTTTGCTTGCTTGCTTGCTTTCCCAGTGCCGCAGAAGAACCACTTGTAAAGTTCTCTACCACACCAGGGATCTAAAGTCCAAACCCTTGTTAACCCCCAAGTCACCAAAGTGTTCACCCTTGCAGATTAAATAAAAAAGAAAGGCAAGAACTAACATTATTTTATGTCCCTATTTTAAGCTGGGTCTTTTCTTTGTATTTTCACAGAAGTCCATTCACTGAGCAGTAAAACTCAGCAGTTAGTTTGGATAAAGGTATAGGCAGTCATTGAAAGTGGAGAACAGTCAGCACATTTTTTTCCTCTAGAGCACACAGGCATGGGCCCCTGCTATGTGCAGCTGAGTCTGACTCCACCGTACCATGGCATCACCCTGCCAAGGCCTTCCTTGCCTTGCCATAGCTCTTCTGCCTCTCACAGGTCCCCTGTTGCGCAGAGACAGTGGCAATCAAGATTGTTAAGATGTGTCACCCTGCTTTAGCTGAGGAGAAAGTGGGATGAAATATCCGTAAAGAGCAAGATCACCTCCTGAACTAGCTTCATTCCTGTTGCTGGGATAAACACACTGTGAAAAGTAACTTAGGGAGGAGAGTTTGTTCTAAGTCACAGGTCAAGATTGCACCCCTTCCTTGGGTGAAAATCAAGACAGGAAGCTGAAGCGATGTCATATCCACAGTCAAGAGCAAAGAGAATGAATGCACCATGCCTAGAGCTTAGCTAACATTGTCTATTCTTATACAGTCAAGGACCCCACGCCAGCCAATGGAGCTCTCCACTTTTAAGTTGGATCTTTTTCTATATCAGTTAGCACACTCAAAATAAAGACCCCTATCCAAATATACACACACACACACTCATATACACACATACATATATACATTTACATATACACAAATACACATGCATACACACACATACACACATATATACATATATACACATATGCCCCCACACACATACACATACATATCCGCACATTTACATACATGCATACACATACACACAAACTCATATCACACATACATATATACATTTACATATACACAAATACACATGCATACACACATTTATACATATATACGCATATGCCCCCACACACATATACACATACATATCTGCACATTTACATACATACAAACACACATATACATAAACACATATATACACACACATACATACAAACATACCACACACATATATATACACACATATATATACATACATATCCATGCATTTACATACACAAACACACATATATACACAACACACATACAACACATACATACACATACACACAAACATACCACACACATATATATACACACACATAAATATACATACATATCCATGCATTTACATACACAAACACACATATATACACAAAACACACATACACACATACACATACGTATACATACCCCGCACATATATACACAAATACATATACATACATATATACATATACATACATATCTACACATTTACATACACACAAATACAGACATACACAAACACACACACACTCACAAATAGACAGACAGACAGACATGCACACAGGCCAACCTGGTCTAGACAGTCCCTCACTAAACTAAAACCTCTTTACAGGTGATTCTGGGTTGTGCTGAGTACACAAAACAAAACCATCACAGTTTCAGAGTCGAGGTCTGTTCTTCCAATTCTTCTGTGCTCTTCCAATTTGACTGTGACTTGTCTGAATTTATTTAATCTGACACCAGAAAATTAGCAGAAACACAGTAAAAAGGATAAACAAGGGGAGCAGAACTTTTTCATTGGTAACTGGTGAGAATAGGATGTTTGTTCATGCTAATGTTTCTTCCTGTTGCATTGTGTATTAGTTTCGTTTCTAATAAAATATGGCAATGGGGGTAACGCAGATCCATCTGCTAACGTGACTCTGTCTAGAAGACTCCATGATTGGTTGGTCATACTACCACGTGGTGTTCACGCCATGCTCCCTTCAGTGGTAGACAACACTTCTGGGGGCATTTAAGCTAACAGCAATATGAAACCCATGTGGCAGCACCCTAAAGAGCAGAGTGGTCCAGTGGTCCAGTACCACCCAGCCAACTTTAATTGAGGTGGGATCCCAACAGACAGACACCAGGGGTTCCTATTTTTAACTGTCTGCAGCCTTTGCTTCTGGAGTGTGTGTGCCCAGTTCTGGTGGTAAAGAATTTTCCGCAAGACTCTTGGGGTAGGAGCAAACCAGTTATTTATATTCATGAATTGAGCTTGAGAGAGAGAGAGAAAAAGGAATGGCTTAAAAGAGAGGACACCCAGAGAGTGTTTGCCCACATCAAAAAGGAAGTTATGGACAGCATTGGAAAAGCGTGGTCTCTTTTTTTTTTTTTTGCAGATTTTATTTAAATATAGACATTTCCGTGATCTTGTATACATTCATTGTAGGGCTGTTTGGAGGAATGTTCTGAGATAATGTAGAGAAAACACTGGCAGAGCGCCTGATAACCAAGGAGACCCACGGGCCACAGCTCATCAGGAATCACAGCTTATGTGTGCGGTCACATCAGACCTGGGTCCTAGCCCTTTTTTAGATTAAATCCCTTATACCACATACATATATTGACTCTTTTAGGATTTATTTTAAATTAAAATGATATGTGTGAATATGTTTGTGATTGTGTGTGTGACTGTGTGCTCTTATGTATATGTTTCCATGTGCGTATGTTTGTGTGCATGTCTGTATCTTCGCCTGTGCATTTTTGTGTGCACCCACATGAATCCAGGTGCCTAAGCAAGCCAGAAGTGTGTGTTGGTTCCCTTGAAGCTACAGTTAGTTACAAGCAGTTGTGGGCCACCCAGCAAGGATGCTGGGGATTAAGTCAGGGTCTGGTGCATATGTTTCTAACCACTGAGCATTCTCTCCAGTCCCTGTAACTGCTCCATTTAGACATAGTGTGTAGATAGTTTCTCTTTGCAAACTACTTTCGAAAAGTCTGTTGGAACCCTACTTGGGCTGTATAGTAGGGGCCGGCCACTCTGACTGGGATATGCTATAACTTGGAGGCATACTTATTCTTTGCTGAGCTTCAATCATAAAAATTTATGAGTCAGTTTACGATCAGTTAGAGACACTCTCACCGATACTAAGTATTAGCCATAGAACACTAGTGTGTGTGTTTTGTTTAAGGTTGAGACCCAATGATATGACATTTCTTTATTGTGTGTGTGTGTGTGTGTGTGTGTGTGTGTGTGTGTGTACATGTACATTCTCACATGGATGTGAATGGTGGAAGTCCAAGAATAACTTTGTCGGATTCTGTTCTCTCCCTTTACCATCGTACATCTCCCAGAATGCATTTAGCGCCCCCCCCCCCAGGATGGTGCCTATAGCCGCTGAGCCATCCTGCTGACCTGCTGACCTGCTGACCTGCTGACCTACTTGTCTCCATTTTAAAGGCTCCTTTGCTTTCTTAATATTGATATCTTTACTTTTACGTGATTACAAAAAGCATCAAATTGGGTTTTTCAGCATCTATCTACTCCGGTTTTGATCCTAGGAAGGTTAATGGTTTAAAGTGTCACGGAGAGCCTTTATATAAATTAACATGTAACATTCTTGGGAACAAGAAATGGCCTGATTTTAAGGCCAAAATGGCATACAAATGTCTTTAAAATGGTCAATGGAATCTCTACAGATCCTGGGTCTGGCTGGTATGCTGATCTCTTAAGTTTTATCTCACCTCATGCAGATTCTGACCCAAGGCAAGAACCCCGGGATCACTTGGAAGTACGCACTTCCCAAGGTCATGAATGTAACTCAGCCAGCGGCCAAGAGACACCACCACACCTGGCGCACAGTACAGTCTGACTGCTCGGTCACCTGCGGCGGAGGTAACGGGCTTCCTAACTCTGCTTCCCGGATGATCTCTGCCTACAGGTGTCATCCAGTCAACGGAAGGACGCCAGGGACTCTCGGGAAACACCAGGCAGTTTAAATCCAGGTCTCTAGGAAACAAACTGTTTTAGCTGCCTGTCAGTCATAAAGGGAGAGGCATTTGAATCATGTCTCAGATGCTGTTTCAAGGGAAAAAAATGAAAACCAAGGAACGATTCAAAGCCAAGCGGTGCTCCCTATCTGAGGAGCTAAACCTGAGTATTTACAATGAAATGTGAGCCCCTGGTGAGAGATTTTGACTCCCGGGAATCAGGCGGTATGGTTCCCCTGAAACAAATATTCGCGTAATCCAGTCATGAGCTGGTCGGTGTAAATGGATATCCAGAGTTTAACTTTTTAGGTATATTTGCATCACCTCATGGTGAAGCAACATAGCACTCACTAGTGGCTTGATTATTCTGGGTGGGAGTGTTTCGCCTATCTGTGTGTATGTGTATTACATGTGGGCAGCGCCCACAGAGGGTAGGAGAGGACATCAGAACTCCCTGGAACTGGCATTGCAGATGGCCATGGATGCTGGGAATCAAACCCTGGCCCTCTAGAGGCAGGAACAAGGTAACTGCTTAAGCCATCTCTCCAGCTATCTCACTAGTGTTTTATTGATATAAATATTTTCCATTTAGACCTTTAAAATTTATGTCAAAGCTTCCTAGGACGTTTCATTTTATGGTCTCTCTGTTTCCAATACTATTTATTCTAGATGGCTCTAGAATCCACTTGAAGATTAAAAGCATGTATTAGAATTACTCAAGTATACAGTCAATTATCTTGAGGGTAAATGGAATTCCAGTGGGCTGAAATTGTATCCAAGGGAGTCATTTTCACAAAGCACGTGGATCCCATGTCTTAAATAGGTTACCAGAACACTGATTGACCCCAAAGCAAGCCGGGAAGCTAGACAGAATGGATCGTCTGCGTTTCTCCCCATGTTAACTTCTGGCATCTTGCTCTAGGTTACATAAGCATCAAGGCCATTTGCTTACGAGATCAAAACACCCAAGTCAATTCCTCATTCTGCAGTGTAAGAACCAAGCCAGCAACGGAACCCAAGCTATGCAATGCTTTCTCCTGCCCAGCCTAGTAAGTCATCTGCAAATGCCTCCTTGTTGTATGCGTTCTCCCACAACTCGGCTACCGGCAAGACATAATGCAAAGCACTGGCCATACTCCTGGTTGGAAGGGATTCAGAAAGAAGCACAATATTTAATATAAGAATCTGGAAAAGAAAAGATGGTTGAAGTTGAATCATGAGACCTAAGAATATGAATCTGTGAATGTCTCATTCACTTATGTTTTGCTATGGAAGCTTGGTAGAAAAAAGGTGGTTTTTCTTCCCCTCCTGTCAGTAGTAAGAATTGGACCTAGGGTCTCATGCTGACCAAGCAAGATAACTGAGCCATAGCTGCAGCCCACCCAACCCCCGTTTTTAACTTGCGATTGACCACCCTCTTTCCAGAATGGAACGAAGCAGCTATTTAACTGACACACGATCTTATATTAGTTCAGTGTGAGCATTGCTTAACTTTTACATAGGTCATCCAAGAATGCAGAATAATGACAGTAATGCAGCCCATGAAACCAAAAATGCGAATCGCACAGTAGTAAGAGGCAAGCTGGAGGGGTGACGGCCAAGTGGGGACTCCTCCAGAAATGGCTGTCCCTCAGAAGCACTCAGGGGGATTGTTCAACACTCATTTTAGCCATGCCAGTGTTGGAAGATGAATCTAACTAAGCTTCCTGGCCAAGTGGAACCCTTTCTTAGGTGGTTTATCTTTAGCCAAATATTCTCATATAAAGCAGGAGTGAAGTCACCAGGGGTGACACATGATTTTAAGTGACAGCGTTTTGTGTGTCTGTGTGCTCACACATGTGTATGCATGCGCACTAATATATATTTATGTGCAAAAACGAACATTTCATTTTCTCAAAATTGTCTGGGGTTTCAGGTACCCACCAATCCTGCATGCCCACTTTCTCTCAGATTCTGAAGCTAACCATGACTACAAAGAGAAGAGGGCCTGGGGAAGGGGGCTTCTGTGGATTTTCCAAAACATAAAACAGTCCCTTGGTGGCCCTAGGATACATTTAACAGAAAATGTTCTTGACTGTCCTGGGTTCATCTGGTTTTTAGGGGAAGTAGATATAGCCTGTGTACTAATATTTACATACAGAGTCATGACACTGATTGGCAAGATGATAGCTTCTGATTTCAGGACTTCCTCCTAGTGCCAGTTAGACCGCCTAGCAAAAGAAAGGGACTCTTGATACATAAGTTTTTGTAAAGAGCATGCTGAGGTCATCTAGAACTTCTAGACTCTCCTGAAACCTGTGAGGTTCCGTGAAAAACAAGCTTGTTTCCCAGAATCAGAGCAACCCTTTGCAAGTACTGCAGAGGGAAGCTGATGTCATAGGTGGCCTCCTCTGCCCTCTCTCTTTGTTCTCTGCCCTTACTCAGTGTCAATATATTCAATTAAGAGAACTGCTCTTCCCCAAGCATAGATTAGAAAGAAGGGTCTGGACTCTGAGAAGCGTGGGGACAAAGGAACCACCTGATCTGACTCTGTTACTTTTTCTGCATCAAGCATATCATGGGGACTCACTGTACGTCAGGCCCTGAGCTGAGCAGTGTGGTGTGGGGGTAACAGGATATGGTCCCAATCATCAGCAACAACCTTCCATGGTGGACAGAAATGATGGATAAGCACAGAAGGACTGAGATTCACAGTCCTGTGCTAGAAAATGCTAGGCAGTAAGGGATGAAATGGACAACCTGGAGTCTGTGCCTGGGGCAAAAGTAACGTTAGTTGAAAATGTAGCCTGGGAGTCAAACACGGAAGGCCAGACACACCACCCAAAAGTGCCCGTGTGACGCTCTTTCCAGAGCATGTACAACCCATCCTATTTGTCACAAAAGGAAAGCAACTTGGATTTAACAGAAAAATACCATTTGTGTAGGCAAATGGCAAAACTAGCAATTTCATACTATTTTTTAAAAGATATTGTAAGGTACAAAAATTATGTAAATATGAGGAAATATTTTATTAGATACATTGTCATTGACTTAAAATAGGATGGTGTGGATTTTGTGTGTGACTCTGTAGACTGAAGGGCTTTAATTTCACACATAGACATGATGTGGTATCTTAGGGTTTTACTCCTGTGAACAGACACCATGACCAAGGCAACTCTTACAAGGACAACATTTAATTGGGGCTGGCTTACAGGTTCAGAGGTTCAGTCCATTATCATCAAGGTGGGAGCATGGCAGCATCCAGCGAGGCATGGTGCAGGCAGAGCTGAGAGTTCTACATCTTCATCGGAGGGCTGAAGTGGAAGTCTGACTTCCAGGCAGCTAGGACAAGTGTCTTAAAGCCTACGCCCACAGTGACACACTTCCTCCAACAAGGCCACACCTCCAAATAGAGCCACTCCCTGGGTCAAGCATATTCGAACCACCACAGGTGGAAAGCAGAGAGAGGGAAGAAATAAGATAAGCAAGGGTAAAGAAATTGTTGAGGTCTAAACAAAGCACAGTTAGCAACTGATTTGATCTTAATTTCTAAAAATAATCAGCACTTAGCATATTCGTATCCAAGGTAACTTGTAGACATCACCATTTCAAGTCAGATGTGTAGCAGCCATGTCTCTTGGCTCTTTTCTTTTTAATGTCTGTAAAACATGCCATTTCAGTCAGTCAGAAGGAAGTCTTGAAAAGGAATCACCGTTGCTATAGAAGAGCATTCATGCATCCCGACTTACATAGTTCTGGCAAACCTTATCTGGCCATCTATAAATGACTCCTATGAGGTGAGATCTCTGACCCATCAGTAAGTTCCAGACCAACCAGAAAAGGAATTCGAGGAGCTGCTCACTTAGAAAGAACTTCCCAGGGTCTCCTCTTCTGAGGTGTTCCCTCTCCCACATAGACATTCACCCCTTCTTGTGCTTACACTTTGTCTAGCCTTGTGGCTCACAGTGCTGACCAGCAAGCCTTGTCTTGATACACATATCCATGGTTTCAATATGTAGTAGGCTCCCTTATGGGAAGACTGTGACTTCACTCATCTTTTCAACCCTTGTGCCTAGGTCCCTGACACTTTAAAAGCTCAGTAAATATGCCTGGTTGAGTAGAATGTGTTTCTTTCCATGTAGAAGGCTAGAATGTATATTTTGTTCTCCAGAACATTGTGGTGATTAAATGTGTCTCCTTACAGCATGCCTGCTATCCCAAGGGGTGTCTGATTCAACAGCCATACAAGAAGTTAGTGGGTGTCCCCGATTGGTTATAAAATGGGTCAGAGGCTCTTCCCAGGTGGTTAAGTCTTGTCCAATAGCTGCTTGAATAGTACTGTGAAGCCATTACTTTACAGGAAGTAATTTTGGGTCTCTCTGAAAGTTGGTTGCCAGGTGAGTGGAGTACATGCAGCAAGTCCTGTGCCGGGGGCCAGCAGAGCCGCAAGATCCGGTGTGTGCAGAAGAAGCCCTTCCAGAAAGAGGAGGCTGTGCTGCATTCTCTCTGTCCAGTGAGCACGCCTACCCAGGTTCAAGTCTGCAACAGCCATGCCTGCCCTCCAGAGTGGAGCCCCGGGCCCTGGTCTCAGGTAACTAGCACCGACTTAGAAGCCTGGTTTTGGTCTGCATGGAAAACCAAGATGGTGGACATACAGGTGACTTTGTAGCCTGTGGGGTGCTGAGCTCTGTGCATCTTCATGGGGAATTAAGAAGGCGGTGCCTGGGAATCTTCATTTCAGCTGGTATCAGCTAGTGGTTCTTATCTGGATGGAAGTCTTAGACCTCTTATAACAGAGCTTAGACTCTTCCTTGGTGGTCCAGAAATTAGCAAGGAGACTCTTGGGGCAGTCTATGAATACAGATATAAGGGGATTGGCACTTAGTCCTGGCTACTATAGATATTGGATCCATTGATAAAGGCACTTGACCATGCCCAACCACCTGAGACAAGCCCCAGTACCCACATAATTCCTGTAAATTATCTGCTGACTTCTCTGCATACAGAATGGATGGATGGATGGATGGATGGATGGATGAATGAATGGGGGACCCAAAGAACAAGATCAAGGAAGAAGATTTAATTTTTGCTTCAGTGGCAAAGATGTGGAGCTAAAAGAATACATAAGAAATAGCACCTGGTTTCCCATTTTGCAGTTGTCACAAGCATAGCATCATGGGGTCAGAAGACGATGCATAGAGTAGGAATGACCTGTTCTGCATACCTCATAAATATCCTGTAAAGCAGATGTCCTCTTCTGGGAGCCTGTTCATCTTAGAGACATCTTGGAAGTGAATGGGCCCTACTGGCATCTAGAGCACAGAGGCAAACATCCTCTGGGGCACAAAGAACTCCCCAAAACACAGGATAAGTACCAGGATTTCCCTACTGTCAGCACCTCATCTTAGTCTGTGTGGGTGGAGGGTATAAGGCTATGATGCTAGTTAGTGGTCAACAGCCCCATGTCTGCTGTGCTGTCCCTAAGATTCTATTCTCTTCCAAAGGAAGTCTATTTCTTACCAAGTTTAACAATGTAGCAACAAATTCTGAAGGAGAGATGAGGGGAATAATTTTAATCAAAGTAAGGCTGTACTTTATACGGAATAAGGATCCAAGAGTAAATAGGAATACATTGAACACGAGAATGGATCCGTGACCCCACCCCGCCCCCCAAAAAAAACAGGCAAACACTTCCTTATAACAGGGAATAAATCTGAGTAGGATATGGTGTGGAGTGGGATCAATATTTCCTTTCAACTGAGAATTGCAAATGGAGGGATGGTGGAGCCACATGTGTATGATGGGCCTGGACCAATATAAATGAGTGCTACAGAATGTTCAGCACATCTTAAAGTACTCAAACTTTCACATGGAAACATTTTGACTATTTTTCTCTTTGTAAGGTTGAATCGTTAAGATCAGACTTGTCTTGAGTAGTTTCAGGATGAAAAGGAGGCAGAGTCCAGCTGTTCAGCTCTCAGACATGGGTCACAGCAACAAGTCGATCCCTTCTACAACCAATGTACACCGCTTGCTGCTCTGAAAAAAAAAAAAATTGCAAGCAAAATTGTTTGTCAGCCACACAGGAATTATACATGAGAGAGCGGTAGTAGGTTCAGGTTTCCAACTCATTCACCAGCTCCTGTCTGTTTTTTAGCAGCTCGACTACCTGGACTTCAGTCCTCAGGGTTTTCTTTTCAAGACGATGACAGCAATGAACTCAAAAAGTTGATGGACAGTTGTGTGATATGCGGTCCAATTTGCAACCCAAAAATCAGACCTCATAGGTTGCAAAGTTCCAGCCCTCATACACACTAGTCATGAGATGCGTGAGAATTTACAGTGGGCCCCCTAAGTCCATGTAGGACTCTGCCCTAGCCTATCCTTTAGTTACCAGAGATCACATCTCATTTGGTCTTTCTGAGAGCAAAAGATGACCACAAAGATCAGCACAGGGATAGAGCCTCCCCAAGACAGTGCCTGTGTGGAGTCAGTTTTCTAAGAGATCTTGACACGTTTTTAGCTGCTCCGGGGACAGTTCTTTGCCACCTTATGTGGTTTACAGAATTCTCAGAAAAGCCCAAGAAGAAAGGTCTTAGAGAAAATAAGTAAACTTCCCAGGATAGAGATTTGGATTGTGCAAATTTCTTCAGAAAGGTTTGGTAAGCGCATGTATCCTCTGTCTGGTAGTAAGCACCAAGCCCGAGGGCAACTTCTTAGGAGTAAGAATTTCGCTCCTTGATACCGTTGTTCACATCCCGAGTGTGTGTGCATATTTCTGTACTTCTATATTTCTGTGCTTTTTGTGCTGGCACAGTCATAGTCCTTAGATGAATTCTCATGGCAGACAGAGGAAGACCAGTTCCGCTACAACACATCCTGTGCCTCACAAAAACCTTTGCAATGTTGAGCTTAGCTCATAGACTGGGGGACAAAGCAGCCACAGGCGTTCAGGTGCTTCAAGCAGAAGCTAAATATCCCGATACTGTATCATCAGTGTGTACCCAACTGAAATCCCCGGAAATGGGTACGAGTGGCGTTTCTTCTTCCTCCTCCTCTCTTCCTCCTCCTCCTTCTAGTGTTCCAAGACCTGTGGCCGGGGAGTGAGGAGACGTGAGGTCCTCTGTACAAGCCCTGCAGCCGAGACACTCCCCGAGAGCCTGTGTTCCAGCAGCCCCAAACCCGAGGCACAGGAGGGCTGTGTGCTGGGACGGTGCCCCAAGAACAACAGACTGCAGTGGATCGCCTCTGCCTGGACTGAGGTATGAATTTAGGCTCAGGACTGGGGGCGGGGAGTATTTTTGTAATTGCTCCCTCCCTCCCCATCAAATGCACCTACCCGGGCTCCTTTCTGTGCATCCATGTACCAGGTGCCTACTGACTGCTTCTCGTTTGTTCCCATGGCAACAAAACAGAAAGAGATGGTTGCCCAGTCCAGGAGCCCAACCCCCGTGGTGACGGCACCCCCATTTACTACGGATCTTCCCGCTTCATTTCAACCTCTCTGGAAACTCCAGGGCTATGGTTCCCAGGTTGTTTTAAATCTAGGAAACCTGATGGCGAGCATCACCTACTGTAAGGAGCTTGGTGGCCACACATCTGTCTCTGCGATGCACGTCTGTTCTAGGTGATGAGCACCGGCCCCCATCATGAATGAAATCCTACAGTATCCCTGTCTTCTCTCCATCATCTTATAGAGGCATTGCAGTGAAATAGCCAAATGAAAAGTGTGCCCTCTTGGCTATCAGCCTCCAGTATGCACCATGCAGGTAGCATTGAGCTAGCCCCTGTTCCTTCCTCTTTATCACAGCGCCAACATGTCACCTCCATAGATGGCAATATTTATATTGATAAGTTCATTTCATCAAGACCCCGTACGTTGCCTAATAGTTTAAAACAACCAGTCCTCTTTCAGATTTCTCACTTCCCTTCCCTTCCCTGGCATAACACACTGTTAGAATAGATCAAGCTGTTGGTATATTATTATTATTATTATTATTATTATTATTATTATTATTATTACATCCTTCACTGTGTAGAGGCATCACCTATCAATAAAAAGGGGACAACCTATTAGTAAAAGGCAGGAAATAAAAGACGAGAACTCCAGTAGAAAATAGGAACTCTGGGAGATAGAGGCAGAAGATTCACCCGGACTCTGAGGAAGTTGAACCCATGAAACTATGGAGCAGTAATTAGCCTTGGGATAGACATAGAATAATTTAAACGAATTATGTAAGTTATGAGCTAGCCAGGGAATGACCCAAAGCTTATGGCCTACACATTTATTCATAAAATAAACCTGAGTCATTATTCAGGAATTGGGGCTTGCGTGGAGAAACACTAGGCTACATCTAACCCAGAAGGACACAGGTAAAACTAAAGACAGGCAGTTATTCGATATAAAATGATTCTGTCTTGATCATTCTCATTCCATGGCTCAAACTCTCCACTTCTCAGGGCGGTCCCAGGTATTCTGGGTCACTCCAGTACAGCCCCAGCTCTGATGGAGGCTGAGGCAAAATCAAGAGTATTTTAAATTGTTACAAGATGTTTGGGGCTTTGACAAAGTGAGTAAATCAGTGACCTCAGCCTTACCCATTCGTGTGGCGGTCGCCTCCTCAATCCGGATGAACAGGGATCTCTCTTTGTAACTCAGAGAAGATCACGTCAGTGCTCCAGCCTTTGATGTCCTCCTCTGTAACCCAAGGCTGCCGTATCACGGCACTGACTTTGTGTGGACGGACGGCTCAGCGGCTTTGACTGTGGAGCTCTCTGTGCGCTCTCACACCTCCTTTCTTGTCTCCCAGTGTTCTGCAACCTGTGGCTTGGGTGTGAGGAAGAGAGAATTCAAGTGCATGGAGAAGACCCTGCAGGGAAAGCTGATGACGTTCCCAGAGCGGAGATGTCGCAACATTAAGAAGCCAAACCTGGAACTGGAAGAAACCTGCAACCGAAGGGCTTGCCCAGTATACAGCATGGCGGCAGGCTGGTATTCGTCCCCGTGGCAACAGGTTGGTGCGTGCAATTTAGGAAGCAGATGGTCAAGTGAGATGGAGCAAAGGAGTGTTGTCCTCAGCCGATCAACTGTCGTCCCCTGTATAGAGTTTGGGATGGTTGGGCATCATTTGACCTATCCCAACCTCTATGTGAGCCTTGGTAGATACCAGTCTGACGACCATAGGTTTTTAGACCTAGAGAATTGGAAAAGGTAAGTAAAGCATTGACTAGAAAGCCTGTGACATTATGTTCATGTTGACTGCTGCCACTTGAAACTGTCATTTCAGGGATGCTGCTTTCTAACCCCTTCCTGTTTGCTAGGACAACATTTTTCCAAAGGACACACACACACACACACACACACACACGCACACACACACAATTTTTTCAGCCCCTGCCTCTGCTCCCTGTTCATGACCTACACGCACTTTCTCATTCTTTCTTTGCATTACTTCTTGTGTTGGCCATTAGTGTCCCAGTGGACAAGGAAGATAAGGGTAAGAATGTTCAGCCGTCAGCTGATGGTGACATGTTTCCTTGGGAACACTAGTTGGGTTCCATAAGAACCGGAAGCTATGTTGAGGTCCTTGAGACATCAATCCTGCAGAGCTCACTAATGTGACCAAAGCTGCTGACCACACCCTTAACTTAAACACGGGGCCTGGTGGTACCTGTGTGTAACATAGATACAGAGGGGGACCTGAGAGTAAATCACCAATGAAAGGGAAGTGAATATTTCTAATAGACTAGGCATGGTAAAACACACACACACACACACACACACACACACACACACACACAGAGCGATATGGGCTTCTTAAGTTTTGTGATTTTATTTAACATTTACAAATTCTTTTTTATGGTTTGCAAAACCCCATTACTTTGTGCAATGAATATAAAGACATTTTTACGTGGGGGAATCATAGACTTTTATCAGAATGAATAAAGGTAGTCAGAAGTGAGCCAGCAAATGCCGGGAAGCCAGATGTTTTCCTCCTCAGACACCTGTTCCTCTATATAAAAGCTGACCTTAGACCTAAATGCTTATTGTATATTTAAAAAAAATGGCAAACATCGGAGTAAGACAATTTGATGGAAATCACACATCTGTATTTGAATGTCGGGATAATTCCTAAACTCATCCTCTGTCCTTCCAAACACCAGGCCACAGAGCAGTATTTGTATGAAATGATGCTCTTGCTGCCTGCAGCCCATTCTAACATAAACCAACAATGATCTATATTGACAGCATTGCCCCCCCTACAAGATTTCCTTGTTTGTTCTTCTGTTAAAGATCCATCAACTTTTCCTGTAGCCATTGGGGACAAAACGAAACTCAGAGCCTGAGATTCTTTTTAATTGGACAGCAAAATCCCTGGCTCTTAGGTACCTCAAAACCTGGCTAAGTGCCATCCCACAGTGTCTCTGGTTGGTATGTCCTTTATGGTCCCTGTTTCAGACTAACCCCCATCCATTCTGGCATGTGGCTGAGATTGCCTGGGTTTCTTGACCTCCATCTCTGGCTGCGTCTGGATTTGTTTCTGAGCTTTGAAGGCCCTTCTGGAGCATTCCTCCTTAGGAAGCCCTTCACTGGGGACATTCTCTCAGGTGGTGCAGCAGCCTTTGCCCGAGACGTTTCTGATAGACCTCACAGCTCACACGGGGCTGACTAGACTTGGACTGTATGCTTAGGCCTGGCGGTAGACTGCAGTCATCTGCAGGCATCGTGGGTCACAAGTATTGGGCTTCTTTCTATTTGATGCCACTGACCTCAGAGAGGATGCTGTCCAGATGAACAGGTATGAAACTCCCTTCTCTCTCCCTCCTTGGCAGTGCACTGTAACCTGTGGGGGAGGGGTCCAGACCCGATCTGTCCACTGCATGCAGCAAGGCCGGCCTTCCTCAAGTTGTCTGCTCCATCAGAAGCCTCCGGTGCTAAGAGCCTGTAATACCAACTTCTGTCCAGTTCCTGAAAAGAGAGGTAAAGAGTCCTTTGCCCCATCAACTTCACCAGTTATGAGAAAGCTTTCCCACAGTTTCCCTTAGTTTTATAGTTGGTTGGGCAGCTTGGACTTTGCACAACTCTGCAGCACCCATGGGACTGCATGCTTACACTTGTACAAGCCCCGATATGGATCTGGGGCAGCTCCTGTCCATGCCATATTGTTTGCTTGATCTGAAGGCAACATTTCTTTTCACTCAATGAGGATTTTCAGCGATCCAGTCTCAGGTCATGTCACCCACTCTTCCTCTTTAAGACACAATACCTGGTGATGTGACATGTAGCTCGGCTGGTGCCTGGCATGCACAAATCCCAGTGTTCGATTCCTGCAAGACAGAAAATTATGCATCACTGTGCACACCCGTAGTTCTAGCTTTTACAGGGTGAAGTTGGGAGGATTGGAGTCATCCTTGGCTACATAGTAAGTCTGAGGCCAGCCTGGGTTATATGAAGCCTCCCCTCAAAAATGTAATTCTTGCTAACCAGTAGAAATATAAAGGTAAATAATATTTCCCCCAGAGGAGCTTTGATTGTCGAGACAGAGGACATACAACCCACTTAAAATGACGGCGTTCTTAGTTCAAGTGCAGGGCAGCGGGAGCTGATGGGAAGCTGAGAGTCATTTTACAGTAATCTCACAAACACCAGGACATGTCTCTCAGTGGGATCAGACTCTGTGGCACATGGCTGCTGGGATCTCTTTCCTGTTTCACCGATCACAGGTTTTCCAAGCCTGCCGAATCTCTCAGCCCACTTTTCCAATTTGTGGTGAATAATATTTGGTGCTGTCAGTTAGCCCCTCCCTCGGCCCTCCCAGTCCTCCTGTGTCACTTCCTGCCTCAGCTGCAATTGATTGGCAGGAGGCTCAGGACCTCAGTGTTCTTCTCTCTCCTTTCCTGCATGAGCCTGTGCGAGTGTGTGATATTGGGGCTGCTGAAACAGAACCATCTGTAAGCAACACTGGGATTCTACTCGGAGGGATATGGAGGAGATTTAGTACTTAGAGTGATGGGGGCCACATTCTGCCAGACCCCATCTTCACCCCATCTATCTCTGTAGTCAGACCACCCCAGAAGGAAATGTGATCCCTTAGTATTCTGGTTAGTTCTGGGAGCACCTCTCAGATAGGCACATGAGAGAGAAAATCATGTCAATGTTGTTTTTCTATCTCATACTTACCTGGCTTGAGATAGCCACTAAGTTTGCAGTAGAAGTACGGTGGTATGTATGGTGTGGTGATGCCCTTTAGTCTGATCATATCAAGGTCACTAAGAACTTACCAAGTATCCCCTGGACTCCCATTATATAAAAAAAGAATATGGCAAGCAGGGTCCTATTCTGAAGCTATGCTAAACAGAAAGCCTTGTGGGAGACCCCGCAGCAAATACGGACCTTGAGAAAGAGGTGGGGAAACCGACTTGACAGAGTGGTCGAGTCAGAAGCCAGAATTGAAAGCAACTTTCACAGAGGGGCTCCAGGAAGTAAAAAAGGCGGACCTTGCTTGTGCTTAGCAGAGGAAAGGGCAAAAACAAGGAACTAAAGATACTTGGAGTAGGAGCACAGTTGAGGACTATAGAAGTACAAATCAACAATGGTACAGGAGTCTTATCAGTCCTCACAGAGACATCAGATTTAGCCATCTGAGGTGGAGAACCATGGGGTCTGTAAGATCATGACCATGGGTCACCTGGAGTAGTATGAGAACAAGATCTCCTCATGAAGTGGTGGTTGCCATTGTCCAAGGAGAGACGTGGGAGTTTCTCTTTATAGGAAGGTAATAAGGAAGGCGGATTTTGAAGACATAGCCAATGATGCTTGCTGCCTTCTGGCTTGGAGGGAGGCAAAGAGAGAGGGCTCGTACATCAGCCTCCACAATGTAAGCCTGTTTCATATCTCAGATACCCAGCCATTCATAACTGTTCTTATCATCAAACATCCACAAAGCAAGTAAGGTACCATATACACATAGCATGCTGACCTTTCCTGCCCTGCCTCCTCGCCCATGGCCTCAGATATATGCTTGTCTTAAAATTCCATTCTGTTCATAGGAGAGATGGCTTCATGGCTAAAAGCACTGGCTGCTCTTCCAAAGGATCAGATTCAATACCCAGCACCCACAGGACTGTTCATAACCATCTAGAACTACAGTTTCAGGGAAGCCGATGATACCCCTGGCCTCCATTGGCATTGTATGCATGTGGTGCATAAACACACACATAATTTTTCAAAGTTTTTAAAGAGAGGTGAGAGTTGATAGCATGGTGAGGTTAGTCAAGAAACGGTAGTACATGCCTATAATCTAAACACTCAGGAGGCAAGGGCAAAAGCATAGCACCAAGTTCTAAGCTATATACTGATTTAAAAAATATCGTTGTTATTGTCATTTCTCTCATATCATTTAGCAGCAGGTAAAAGTTAACACTGACGTACGTGTGTGTGTGTGTGTGTGTGTGTGTGTGTGTGTGTGTGTGTGTGTGTATGTGTGTGTGTATCTCCAGAAGTCATTGGAAAGAAAAAAACTCCACCACATTTTTAAACCTAAGTTCCTACACCATATGCTTTAATTTGATTATTTTAGCCACTGTGGTTAATTTTTCCAAAAACCAAACTAGTTTAGACAGCACCTATATTTCTGTTGAGCTGATGGGCAAGACTTTAACAAGTGCAAAACTAAATCTTTCTGCTACCCAGAGCTCATTGTTCAGTATGAGCTTTGAAACCTGTGAGGAGGGGTATGATGGTCAAGCCAACGCAAAGTGACAATAGTGTTCTAAGACTAAAAAATCATTTAGTCTAAAGACTAAAATACTTTAAGAAAAAATGTTGGGGTTGGGAATTTAGCTCAGTGGTAGAGCACTTGCCTAGCAAGCGCAAGGCCCTGGGTTCGGTCCCCAGCTCTGAAAAAAAGAAAAGAAAAAAAAATGTTGATCTAGAAACTACTCTGTGATGGGCACTACTGTAGATATGGGGAAGAAATCAATGAAGAGCAAGACCAAGACCCTGGTCACAAAGCCTTTGCCTTCTAGAAGACAGCGTTAGCAACCCCATGGTGTTGAGTGTGGGTAAACTGAGTGTAGAAAGGCAAGGAAGAGAGTGAGGACCCAAGCTGCAAGGACAGCAGTAGACTGGTTTGTTGCGTGGGCAGAGACAAGAAGAAGGAACTAACCTGGAGCCTTAGGGACCGTCTACCTAGCAGTAAAGGAGACAGCGGTAGTTAAGAGCTCCCTGAGCATCGCCCATCAGCAAGGGGCCTACATGGAGTCAGGGAACCGGCTTCGAATACTACAGCATCACCACAGCAGTCACCACACCTTGGACTATTTAGGGATGGGAAAGTGTCTGACAGGACTAGTTTGTGTCTGAAACGGATTCCTGGGAATGACTGTGAATGGGGAAGGGCACAGAAGGGGACAAGAACCCAGAATTTAAGGAACTGTAGGCAGACGTGAGTCACGGAGCGAATCCAAGCTGGGGACCTTACAAAAGGAGTCAGGAGAGCAACTAAGAAATGCTCCTGTGGAAGGTACTGCCCTGGGCCCCCCATGTCTGTGCTAACTGCCGGGCCACATGCAGACAAGTATTGACCTCTTAGTAGGTATGGCTTCTTTTCTTCTAACACTGCCCCTCGTTTAAATTTTGCTAACAGACACAGTCCCTTTTGGCATCTGAACCCTGCCCTAACAATGTCCGTGTGTATCATGGGCAGAACACATGGAGGAACAAGGCAGTGGGTGGGCCTAGGTCTCTGTCCCACAGGCCCTCATCTTAATAGGAAGGTCAGAAACCTTAGCCGATATGCTAAATGCTCTCTGTCCTTTCAGATGATCCGTCGTGTGTGGATTTCTTCAGCTGGTGTCGCCTGGTCCCTCAGCACGGAGTCTGCAACCACAAATTTTATGGAAAACAGTGCTGTCGATCATGCTCAAGGAAGAGCTGATCTCAGGGTCTCCTCATCCCCCTCAGACCAGGACCTGACCCGTCCATCTCCAGGTCTTCATATCAAGACTACAAACCACAGAGGAATTGCCACGGGGTTTAAAAAACTGGACAGATAGCCACCGGCCTCCTTAGTTGAGCCCTGGAAACACATGGTACTCTCCAACACTTGACAGTGAGACGCGATGACAAATCTAACTTAAAAGGAAAAAAAAAAAAAAAACCTTTGATTTGCACTGTGATTCGGAAGATGAGAGGTGGGTCGTACTGAGATAAGTCAAGTTTTCATTTTGACAAAGTGGGAATCTTGTTGACTTTGGGATGGTTCTCTTCGCCCCCCCACCCGCCCCCCACACACACACATACGCTTGGACATCAAAGGATTCAACAGCAAAGACTTTTAAAGGAGTCTTTAAAGTTTCAGGTCAAGGACTGAGACTCAGAGCCATCGAATCCTTGGATGGGACTCTTCCTAACAGTTGTTTAGTATCTATTGTGTCAAACTCTTGACACCAAATGGTGCTCAATGGGTGCTTGCTGCTGGGCTGGCAAGTTTCACTTTATGTTTTATTTTGTGTGTTGTTGTTTTCATTTGGTTTCAAGTATATTCTGCCTATAGTGAGTCTCCAAGACAGAAATTAACTACTCGAAACATGTTCCCAGTAACATTCTGGAAGCAGGGCCGCATGGACTATTTAAGTTCTCCAGGAATTAAAACTCACACCTGAAGGGGAAAAGAAATGTCAAACCCTGATGCCCTTCCGAGTGAAATCAACCTCGTACTGTCTGGTGCTTATTGAATGGGAACATGGGAGGCAGGGAATGTTCCCTGCTCTCTGAGGACAAGAATTGGTGGCATGTTCACTTTTGGTAAAAAAAAAAAAAAAATAGGCGCTGACTGGTAAAATAGCATGCTCGAAGGAGGGAAAAGCCCACCATGTATAACGCTCCATACATATTATCAGAATGCTTACAAAATTAAAGGCTACTTGTGGTTTTTCTCCTTCCAACTGACAAGTTTCAATTTGCCCCAGGACTTGGTCAACAAGGAAAAATAAAATAAGACGCAGTGGCTAGAGGAAAAATCCATCTGTCTTCTTGCTACATTAATAAATTACAACTCGCCAAGATCTTTCCATGAGTAACAGCATTTCGCCATGTCTCAGATGAGAGTTTTGATCGTCGGGAGCCAGCTGTTGATGGGCATTAACAAGCTTAAAATTGTTCTCAATTGGAAAAGTACCACGCTGTTTTGCCAAAACCAGAGTAACTTAAAAGACTGTTTCCCCCCCCCCTGTAATTCTTTGAGAAGTGGCTCTACAGGGCTTGTTTATACGATACTACTCTATCCCCCCGAAACTTCTTTGATGAATGTACACTCAGTTTTACTGCTTCTTGGAGTCTTGGTTCAAACAGGGGTTTGCCAGCTCAGCAGAACTAGTGAGACAGTGGTCTGTTAAACTTAACAGCATTCTTTGTTCCCGTCCCATTGGGAACCATGAGCTCTTGCATGCCATGGGCAAAGAGTAACAACTTGACCTTCTTGGCTTGGCCTTTCGGTAGCCATTTTGATATGAGGAGAAAAACAAAACAAAACAGAAACCACACTACCACTCCCTTGCTCTATGAAAAGTGGGAAGTTATTTGACTTTATATAATTATCACTTTATTATTTTATGGGAAAGAATTAATTTATTAATAGCCTATTCTTACATGTTCTCACCTGTCTTCTCTGAGTAAATGATATTCTGAGGGGAAATGTTGAATTTTTAAAAAAAAAAAAACATGGATTATAGAGAAAAAGTCAAAATGTATGTGTAATATTTATTTTATACGTTTTATAATAAAGTATTCTGTTTCTTCGTCTCTGAAACTTGTTAAATTCTTGAAGGGATTAGTGAGAAGTGGGTGGCTTCCCAGTTAATTGTCTAACTGTTGCTAGGGAACCTTAGCAACTTCACTAACTGGGGAGGGAAGAGCTTTAAGAAGGATTCAGTTCCTCTGTGCAGGAGGAAATAACTGCCCGATACTGATGCATTTGGGGCCAATCAGATGGCTCCACCAATAAAGGCACTTGACGTCAACCCGATGACCTGAGTTAGATCCCTGGAGCCCACATCGTAGAAGGAGAGAACTGACCCCCTGAAAACAGTCTTCTGACCTCCACACACATGCTTGCTTTGACACATGCATGTGTGCAGCCCCACAAATGTGGATGGTAAAACGTGAAACAAGACATGAGCATCTCAAGACATGATGTTCTGACACGTTCTGCTGCGCAGAGCATATGAACATTTACCTACGGAAATCAGGGGAGATAAAGCCATTAAAGCTACTTCCTCTTTGAAAGGCATTCTGGGAAAGTGTGTCAAAATGAAAGGGGTGGGGAGAAAGGAGAGTATTTATAGGATGGGACAGGAAGAGAGGGAAAAAAGAACATGTTAAACATCGTGCACGTTCAGGCTTCGCAAACGTCAATCCTCAGACCCAGGAAGACCAAGGACTCCCTGGAGGAAGTAAGTCCAAATGATCAGAATCTCCAGTATTTCTTTGCATTTATGACCACACACCAGACACAGCTCTCAAACATATTTAAGAGTCTTGCAGTATGAATTATTAATATAGAATAAAATAAAACAAGGATTAAGAATAGAAAGTGAAAACAAAAGACAAAGCTATCTTTATATTTTGGAGTAATAAAGTATGGTTAGGAGAGATTCGTATGTGTTTCATGACTGCCAGGTCCTATGCACAACACTTTCATGTATGTTGTCTCATTTAATTACACAACTGCTGGATGAAGGGCTACTCTTCACCGTCTTTGAGAGGAAGCATCTGGGATTCTGAGAGATCACATATTTGACCCTGAGGCAAATGGCCAGCTTGCGATGGGGTCAAGACTCGAATTCAGACCCCTTAGAGCTCTTCTGTCACAATCTTGGGAGACGTCAAGAAAGCAGGGAACATATAAGCCTTGGAATCATGGTCCCTAAGATACATATGAATAAAGTTTTAGTGATAAATGACTTTAATGATGATGAATTATGGGCAGAGCTGGGAATTTAAGGTTAGGAATCGGGGTGGAAGGTAATAAATTCCTGCTAAGCCCCTCTTTTCAACAGAGGATACTTGAAGACTTGTTGCATAGTTTAAAAACTCTATTCCTTAACAATAGCTTCTCTCTGGGATGATTGTATTTCCTGAGCTATAGCACCAGAGTGTCTGGAGCCTGCAGGCTCCCAGGATCATCAAGATGGAGGGAAGGCTTGCTGGGCTGCTCTTGGCATGGACTCTGGTCTAATCATTCCTACCGCAATGAGTGTCATAGTGAGAGTGGATTATAGCGTTCAGATCCTTGAGCCTGTCGCTGTACATGTCATAGGGAAATGGTCTTTTCTTTACAGGTTTTGTGGCCTTATCTTGAAAAGCATAGAAACATGGACAGGTTGCTCAGTGGTGAGGAGCATAAGATGCTCTTGCAAAGGATCCAAGTTTCAGTTTTTAACCCATGTTGTTCAGCTCTAAGCCAACCCTACTTCAAACTCCAGGTGATCTGACACTCTCTGGGTTTTGCAGGTACCTGCACTTGAGAGTGTACACACACACACACACACACACACACACAAATTAAAAAACAGTATAATACATTCCAGGCATGGTGGCCATGCCAGTAACTGCAGTGCTCAAAAGGCAGAAGCCAAAAGAGGTAGATCTCTTCGAATTTGAGGCCACCTTGTTTTACATAGTGAGTTCTAGGTTGGCCAGACTTGTATAGTAAGACTATGGCAGGATGATGGTGGGGGTGGGGTGAGTGGGTACTCAGATATGGATGGGTGGATGGGTGGGTGGATGGATGGATGGACGGACAGACAGACAGACATTCTTTAAAAGTACAGAAAGGGATCCTATGCTCTGTCTGTTTTACCATATCTTTTCCCTAAGATTTTAATTCTTCAAAAACCTTGGTGGTCTACACTGGTAGATGTTTCCCTCATTGATGTGACCAAGTGCCTGTCAATAAGCAGCCTATGGGAGGAAGGGATGATTTCTTTGAGAAAGGGATCACAGGCCACCAGGGTTGAGAAAGCTCGGAAGCAAGCAGCTCCATGGTGGATGCTTTCTGCATCTCCAGAGAATAGCAGAAGTGAGTAAGGAAGCAGAAGCAGGCTGTATACCTCAAAGCTCTTTCCAGTGACACACTTCTTCCAGCTAGGCCCCCACCTTCTGAAAGTTCCACAGTTTCCCAGAACAGGGCCAGCAGATGGAGACCCAACTATTCAAACCTGAGCCTGTGAGGAACATATCTGAACCATAGCAACCCTGATGCTACTTTATGTCAATCACCCTTGTAGGCACGTGATTGACACTTCTTTGGGAGAGGCTCTGGACACGTGACTCATGCCTGTCACTCAAAAGCATCATCCTGAGTTCCTCACGAGAACATTGAATATCTACTTACTTATTTCCCCCATATCCAGGAGAGTAATTATTTTCTCTAAAGAAGAAAGTGTTTTAAAAGGCAAATGTTTTATAACTCCTTCAAATGGAAACAGACAGACAGACAGATAGAAAACATGGTGTAAACAGAATATAGCTAGTCAATAAATAACCTTGGTGGCTAGGGAGATGGCTCAATAGTTGAGAGCACTTGTTCTTCTAGAGAACCAGAGCTCAGTTCCCAGAGTCCATATCTAGTAGATTACAATCTAACTCGAGCTCCAGGGATTAAGATACACTCTTCTGTCTTCTTATAGGCACCTGAACATCACACACACACACACACACACACACACACACACACACACACACACACACAAATGCTAAGAAAATATATATTCTGGGTGGGGCTGGGGGTGTGGCTTGGTGGCAGAACATTGCATTTGCCTAGCATGTTTGAGGTTCTGTGCACAGCCCAGAAAACAAAACAAAACAAAACAAAAAATCCTGATTAACATTTGTATTGCACAGTTTAGTTTAAAAAATACTCACCAGATAACTGGCTTACAAATAACTATCTGAAAAACTATTCTCAGATATTGAGATGTTAATAATTAAAATTTGTGAGGTTCTGCATCTGTATCGGAGCAAATAAAAAGGAAATATGCTATTGAGATAATTCCGAAGGCTGATTTCCACTGTACAGAGAAAGGGCAAAAGATACCCATGTTAACCGTCCTTTGTGGATGTGGAGAATCATGTTGTGATTTCTGTCCAATAATTTCTTTGTTCTGAGAAAGCGCCCAGGGGCATGCTCCGAATGTGTCCAGTGGTTTGTTAGTTGCTTCAGAGTAGCGGCGAGCTACCTCGCCCCTTCCACCTACCACCATCCTGCATGAACATCATAAAGTTATCACTGCTAGACAGCTCTGTGGTAAGAAGGAGCATAGCTGAGTTCACAGTCGAGTTATTTACTAATTTAAAAAGTACCACAAGCCGGGACTGGAGAGACGGCTCCGTGGTTCAGAGCACAGGCTGCTCTTGCAAAGGACCTAGATTGGATTCCCAGCACCCACAAGGCAGCTTGTAATTGTAACTCCAGTCCCAGGACATGTGACTTCCTCTTTTGGCCTCTTGAGGCACCAGGCAAGCATGTGGTACACAGGCATACAGACAAATCACCCATAATTTAAAAAAAAAAAAATGAAAGCATTGTATGTGGATATCGGCTGTTGTAACAGACACATGGCATTAAATAGCTGTTGTAACACCCTAATGGGGTCGGGAGCGGGTGGGGGAGGGGGATACCACTGTCCAGCAAGCATCTCTGAGAGTCACTCTGCTCCATGTCCCTTTCTATATCATTCTTATCTTTCTTCTCATGTGCCAGCCTTGCCATCGAGGCACCTCTGTGCTATATAAGCCAGAATATCACTTGACCTCGCCCAGTACTGCATCATAGCACCTACGCCATGTTGGAAACTCTCTGTAGACAATGTTTGGTGCTCCTCAAGCATGCATTTGACCGCATAGTTCCTGGGTAATTAAACTAGTGTGAGAATCACAAAGAGTAGAGCCTATGCTACAAGGAACTAGATGGCCCGGGGAGATGCTCTAAGGGCTATCCAGGCTCAGGGGTTATTTCAGATAAGGAAGAACCCAGATATGAGTCTCCTAACTCTCCTTACCTTTTCACACAGCTAGAGTACAGAAAACCATTGCCCATGTTAACAGTCCCTAGAGAGTTTCTAGGGGAGGCTTCTAGAACACTGTTACTCTGTGCCTTACGGGTCCAGTGTGTTCTTTTTCTGAAAAGAATCCTCTTGCTCCTGTCCCCATGCTGTTTAAAAAGCACATTGGACATAGAGCCTCAAAATGGAGCTTCCTAACCAACTGGATCCATCCCCATCACCTAAGGGCATTTAAATTTCCCAGTCCCTTTCAAGAAATTGGATGTGTTAATTCTGCAGATGGGCCCGAGAATTTATAGTTTAAAAGGCTTTCAAGTTTCTCTAAGAAAAATTGGTTTTGGAACCACAGATCTAGGATAATAAAAAGGGACTGTCCTCCCAGTTAGACAAAGGAGCCTCCTTGGAACCAGGCCACATGGTACAGCTCCACAGTGGTTAAGCCAAATTCGCCTAATAATACAGTGGCCCATTGCCTGCTCTCATCTCCTCCAAGTGTATTTCACCGGCACTCAACTGGACAAGAGAAAGATTGACCAGCGGAGAGCAGAACCAACATCCTGGGTCATTTGTTTTTCCCTCACTTCCAAGAGACACTCCAGGTTAGCCGGATGAAAACGAACAGTGTGGAGGACAATCGGCCATTTATGCCAGCTCAGGCACCCAAGGCGCAGGAGAGAGCCCAGTGAAGAGTAACCATGGAAACAGGGCCTTGGCAAACTATTCACACAGCCTCAGGTGTGTGTTCACCGACAGCGCTGCAGCCTGAAGCCCTGAGATTCGGGATCAAGATACAGCGAAGGGTCCCGCCTGCTGCCTGTCATTTTGTGCCAAGGAGTGAGTTATCCATTTTTGTGAATAGTACCAATGCTCACCTCGCTGACCTAGTGCCAGGAACCATGTTTGCTCTGAGAGGGAGGGAGCTGCAGGGGGAGCAGGAGAGGAGAGAAAGAAGCACAGAAGGGAGGGAGGAAGAGAAGAAAGGAAGGGAGACAACCTAATGGCAGGGAGAAGCTGGGACGGAGTGAAACATAACAAGTTCCTGGTCTGAGCTGCTCTGGGACGGGGACTCTGTTTTATGGCTACATTCATTAATTTACAGCTTTCATGTTTTGTAAAATCAGATCGGTTCCAGATACTTAAAAATTAACATGTCGCCTCTTTACACATCTGCTAAGTCCAAACCTCGAAAAGAGGGGAGTGTTTCTGTGTTCAACGGCCCTGCTCCTTTGTTATGACGCCCTTATTGTCCACAGATTTTATTACTTGCGGCCTGGCCTGCCGAGGGGAAAGACATTTCACATGTTCTTGGAGCTGTTGTTTGGTTTTTTTTTTTTTTTTTTTTTTTTTTTCCGTTTCAAAGCCCCTCTGACATGCACAGTAAGGCTCGGTCTTTCTTAGTCCACTCTGCCTCGACTAACATTATTTTTCCCACATGTCTGTTAACTAGCGTACATGTGTTCTTTCAACAGGAGGATTTATTGGAGACCCATGAACAACAACCACAATGTGAGATCCAAACAGCAAAAAAAAAAAAAAAAAAAAAAAGATCTCGTGTCTAACCCAGAGGGACTTGAACGTATGGTCTGGTCATAAAAAGGCCTGTCATCCCAGCTACCCGGAGACTGAAGCTGGGAACTATGAGTTCAAGGATAACTGGGAAAGTTTGGGGATTTAGAAATGGCCACCCTTTACAAACTTTAAAATAGAAATATTTAAAAGGACTGGGACCATGGCTCAGTGGTAGAGACTAGTAAGCCTATTGTTCTAGTGCCAGAAAGTATGGAGGCCGGGAGAGACACAGAGTGTCTGGTCTATGCAAAAAGACGCTGTTTCAAGGTCACAGATGTTGTTTCAAGATGATATACATTGTCCCAAGGTCATAGGCATTCTCGCAAGGTCATAAACTCATTTAATAATGTCCTTACTTTAAGATTCGTCCTACCAAGCAGGATCTTGTACATATGTTCAACCTGTCACTCTCAGGAAACATGCACATCTGACTATGCAAACTCATATTAAAAATATGAATATTTTCCACCTTGCCCAAAGATAACAAAGCCACAAAACTAGAGCAGTAAACCAAATGCCCTACTTGACAATATAGAAACACTTAAAAACGAAAGGTGTTTTAGGGAGCTGTCCTCCCATTTCACGGACCTAGAAACCAAGAGACAAACTTTTCAAAGCCTTTCCTAAAATCATCCAGTAAACTAATGAGACTAAATCAGATGGAGTGATTTTTTTTCAGTTGCATTTGATTGTATGCTGAAGAGTTTTTTTTCAATGTTTACTTGGCAGGAAAACCCTTATTAACATCAAGGACAACTTAATAAGGCATGGGAGTCAAACAGACATCTAGTAAGAAACACTCCTGAACTCACTTAACACGTAGGACTGATTAAGTCAAGTCTCCCTCCAAAAAGACTGTTAACACACACACACACACACACACACACACACACACACACACACACACACACAAAATTCTAAGGATAACCTTGTAAGAATAGCAATTCAGCCATTCTCTTATAAAGGTCTAGTGTGTCAGGGACCTTATCTATTGCTTGCCCCAGAGCCATGAGTTAAGGGCAATGCCCAATGCTTCCAAACTGTGAACATGTCAAAACTACTTAACTGGATACCTTAAGCAGGTAGACTAAGAATATGCATGCTATCTTTCAATAGGGTAGGTTAGAGAGAATGTTCTAGAAGTAGATATTGGCTTACACGTATACAGCCAGCCTTATTTCGTGTCTGTGTCCTTTCTGACATATCATTCTATTGCATTTCAGCAGGCTCAATGTCACAGTGTCGTGACAACCCCATCACATTCATGTAGCATTAGTACCATAGCCTTATAGCCATTACATCTCCAAGTGACAATCTATGCTGCCATATTGGAGGGACTAAGGACAAAAATGTAAAGACATTCAAGCCCCACCATGCTCAGGGCTCATTTTTTGCTCTGAATCTGCTGAGTCAGGGCACAGGTAAAGCTGCCTTCTGGGGGGAAAAGCCTCCCCGTTCTGTTCTCCATTCAAGATCCCATTACAGTGAAGTTGTGTATGCAGCAAAGGAAAAAAATCGACAGAATAAAGCACTAATCTGCAGAACTTTAGACCATTTGTGTGCTGAGGGGTTAATACTCAGAATTTATATAAGGAATTCATACAACTTAATAGCAAAAAAGAAAAATATGGGTTGCAAATGAGCAAAGGGCGGAGATGTTTCTCTGTGGAGGATGAACAAATGGTAACCGAAAAATGAAAAGACGTTCAATGTGAAGGATCCGTCAGGGGAATTCGAGCTAAGACTTCATTGAGACACTGTCTTACACCTGTCAGAATAGCCATTCACAAAGGGCAAAGGGCAGCAAGTGTTTGGGACGGTGTGGAGAAAGGAGCCCTTGCTGTCAGAGGAGATGTGAACGGATGCGGTCATTGTGGAAAACAGCATGTAAATCTCTTGAGGAATTAAAAGCTAGAACTACTAGATAGATGATCAGCCATGCTCAATCCAGGTGCACATCCAAGGGGAGTTTAGCCAGTGTGTTCACTGAAGCATCGTTCATAGGGCAATTACTATAGAAACAACTCATTTAGTGATGTGAATGGGACACACACACACACATACACACACACACACACACACACGCACGCACGCACGCGCGCGCACGCACGCATGCACGCACATGCACACACGCGCGCGAGCGTGCACACACGCGCGCGAGCGTGCACACACACGCGCGAGCGTGCACACACACGCGCGAGCGTGCACACGACTGTTACCACTTGCTTAAAACATGCGAAGACAGAAAGTGGAAAGTATTTCCACATCACGGGAGAAAGGAAGGGCAGGGTGGCTTATAATATGGTGATAAATACTCTAACCTGGTCACAATGCTCATTTAACAAAATACTCATCATCCCACTGTATGCATTAAATGCATACGATTCCTAATTGTCAGTATTACCTTAGTTGAGCTAAAAAGGTTTTTAAAAAAAAAAAAAAAAGCTTTTTACAGTTTTAAAGCTCCTCAAGGAAGGGGCGATAAGCAGGTTCATTCACGGTCTAGATTTCAGGAGGCCGCAGCCCCAGGTCATCAGCTCCCCAGCTGCCTGCTTTCTGGCTCAGGTGCTCGTCTGGCTCACAAGGGCTAAGCTGGCAGCCTAAGAGTCGCCAGCTGCCAGCCTCCTCCTCCTCGCTCCGAAGCGGGAGGAAGTTGGTTCCTGTATGACAATTTATTACGCCCTGATGGGGTGGGCACTTTCAATGTCTTCGCCAGGGTCACAGTCGTGCGAGCACACTTCCCGACTGAACTGCAGCCAGCCTCAGTAAGGGAACAGGAAACCCCCTTTGGCAGGGGCCAGAGCGCTTGTTTTCTGTCCAAACGTAGTCACCCAGGTAGAGGTCTCAGAGGGAGATCGGCCTGCAATTCTCAATAGATCAATTGTTCCCGCCTACCGCCCCTCTACAAAGTCCGGAAGAGACGAAACAGGATTTGAGGCAAGATTAATGTGCTGCCGCGCTGTACTGTCTATCTGGAAGGCACACTCCCGGGATTGTCTGCGAGCACAAAGCGCCTTTCAGAGGCACCTTGGAAACTACTGCTTTCCCCAAGGACTCTGGTTTAAGGGTTGGGTGTCTCACTGTCCCTGGGACAAAGTGGCAGGAAGATTTAGCGGTAATCTAGATAATCTTATCAACCCAGATCATTCAGGTTTGGCTTAACTGCCTCTTAGTGGAGCTCCCCCAAAATGCAGTTCAATGGCCATCTTACGAGAAAAGCAAACTGAGGTTTATTAAGGCTCAGACCCCTTACCAAATAGGGGTCGGGGATGTTTATCGGCACGTTTTCTAATTTTCATATGAAATCTCTTATTGTCCTTTCTTCTCTGTCAGGGGAGGGGAACTAAGGTGCATCGAAGTTAAATATGTATTTAAGATCACGCAACTGAAAATATAATAAGAGCTCTAAGTGGGTTTAAGATTTTGGGTCTACCTTGGGGTTTTTTGCCCTTGTGGTTATTTTTTTGTTTTGGGGTTTGAGTTGTTTTTTCTGTTTTGCTTTGTTTTCTTTTATTTCATTTTGGTGGTACTGTAGTAAACAAAGGACCCTGCACATCCTGGGCAAGCCCTGTACTATGAAGCCTTATCCCTACATCTCATGGCTTTAATTATGGGACTTCAATCTTTAAGTGTATTGCACCTGTCTGTGTGTGGGGGTGGGGGGTGGGCATAGGAATGCAGTTCCTAAAGAGACCAGAAGATTCTCCAGAACTAGAATTCTACTAGGTTATAAGCTGCCTAACTTAGGTGCTGGGAACTAGATCTGGGTCTTCTGCAAGTACAGCATTTGTTCTTAAGAGCTGAGCCATCTTCCTAGTCCCTAAGTCGCCCAGATTGGCCTTGAACACCTTCTGCAGCCTTGAAAATCCTTGAACCCAGCACCTTCCTGCCTTACCCTCTTAAATAGTTTGTGTCTCTGCAACTGAGCTCAGCCAAGACAAAATATTTCTACTTAAGGAGCTGACAGGCTGTGTAAGTCAGGCCAATGATAAAATACACTCAGAGACACCCCGTGTCATTCATCTGTCATTGGGTGGTGGAAGCATCCTGCAGGCCACTTCTGATCGTAAGAGTCTATATGATCAATTAGCTGGAACTTCCTGACTTTGATTTCAAAACTGGTCTACACATGCAAGGCTCTCCAGGAACCTTAAATAGCACAAATCTGAAGATATCCACAGCTAGATACTCTACACGACTCTAGATGTGCCCTCACACAAGACAAATAAACAAACGTAATAAAAAGATCTTTAAACATGAAGGAGAAAACCCCTGCAGTCGTACAACAAAAGTTGACAAGACTCGCCATTCACTGAAGACTTTTTAAAAGAAACGCTTAGCAAAGAATCCTTATTTGCAGATGAAATAATCTTGAGGGTGAGACCCTAAAGTCATTCCCCTGGAAACTCTTAGGGCTGATGAACACATTCAGGAACTGGTGGGATTACAAACCTAATACACAAATACCAGTAGCCTTCCTATCTCCAAATTACAAACATGCCTGGAAAGAAATCAGGAAGACCCCACCACACATAGCTGCCTCTGAAATAAATGTCTCTCAACAGACAAGGAAGTGAGAAGCCTCTACGATAAAAAACTTCTAGAAAGTTGGTTTTCTATTTACTGCGATTAAAAAGCCATGGCCAACAAGAACGCCACAAGAAAACACACAGAGTCAGCTAACCTGAGCTCATAGGAGTTCAGAGACTGAACCAATAGTCAGGGAGCCTGCCTGGGTCTGACCTAAGCCCCCTGCATGTATGTAACGGTTGTCCAGCCTGCAGGACTCCTAACAGTGGGAGTGGGGGATGTCTCTGATGATTCTGCCTGCTCTGGGACCCTTTTCCTCCTGCTGAGGTGACTCACCCAGACTTTATAGGAGGGGAGGCACTTAGTCTTTTCGCAACTTGATATGCCCTGTTTGGTTGATCTCCCTGGGAGGCCTGCCCTTTTCTGAAGAGAAACTGAGGAGGAGCGGATGGGGGTAAAAGGTGGGGGGAGGAACTGGGAGGAAGAAGGGAGGGGAAACTCTATGAAAAACTTTTAAAAGTTAATTAAATTCATATAAATATTTCTACCAAATGCCACAATAAGAATGACATATTTTGATTACATTAGATAGTATAGTTATCATATTTATATCAAGCAATCTCCTCTGTCTTGTCACATATAACTTTGCAATTATAATGTGTGTTTTATTTATATAAACCCTTGATTAAGGCTAGAAATGTAATGAATACTATAGCAGTAATTTTATAAAGACTAAAAAACATGGAAAGGAAAGAGTTTGTCTCAACTTCAGTCCATCAGAAAGGGAAGTCAGGCCAGAAACATCAGGGTGAGATCCTGGAGGCAGAAACTGAAGCAGAGGCCATGAGGGGTGCTCCTCACTGGCCTGTTCTCCATGGCTTGCTCAGCCTGCGTTTTTATACACCCAGAACCACTAGAGAGGGCAGAAGTGACACTGCCCATAGTAGGTTGGAAATACTACTAGTATCAAGGAAATACCCTGCAGACTTGCCCACAAGCCAATCGAATGGGGAAAATTCCTCAACTGTGGTTCTCTCGTTCCACATATCTCTCGATTTTTATTAAGCTGATAAAGAAAACCACCTCCTCAGATTGATGCAGGAAATTCAAGAAAGCAGTAGAAGACGGGAAGTCCTTCGTCCACTGAAAGAATTAATAGTGTAACCATGAATGTACCGTCAAAATAAATACACATGTTCAATGCACTCTATCAAAATTCCAATCCTATTATTCATAGAAATAGAAAAGATATTAAAATCCATAAGGAAGCACAGAGACCCCAGAGAGATACAGTAATCCAACGCAAGAATAATTCTTAAAAATATTGCTATAGCAACCCTGTAGGAAGCCCAACACTGTCTGGAACCCTGGGAGCTCCTAGAGACTAAGTAACCATCCACAAAGCATACATAGGCTGGCCTGAGGCTACAGGCACTTACGCAGCAGAGGGCTGCCTTGTCTGACCTCAGTGGGTGAGGATGTGCCTAATCCTGTAGATATGTGATGCCCCAGGGTGGGTGTTACCTTGTGGGGACCCTCTCAGAGGCAAAGAGGAGGGGGAGAGGGAAAGAACTCTGAGAGAGGAGACTGGGGAGGGAAGCAACATTTGGATGAAATAAAAAAAATAATAATAAAAACCTGCCATACTTGATTTCAAGTTATATTCTAGAGTTATAGTAAGAAAAACAGTGTGGCACTGTCACAAAACATGCGTAGATCTATGGACAAAAATAGAGGGCCAGAATGTATACTCACAGAATATGACAGCTGAATTCTGATAAAGATGCCAATCACAGAAGAGAAAGCCATAGTTTTCAACAAATGGTGCAAGGTAAACTGGATGTCCACAAGCAGACGGGTGAGATTAGATTGCTGCCGCTCATTCTGTAACAAGCCAACTCTCAATGGATCAAAGACCTTAATGGGCGACCTGAAACTCTCCACCTGTTAGAGGAGAAAAGACTTCAAAAACTAGGCTCAGGGAAGCGTTTCCTGAATAGGACTTCAGTTGCTCAGGAAACAATGAGACCTTGTGAAATTCAAAAGCTTCACAGCAAAGGGAGCAAGCAAGTCAACAGACAAGCTCTAAGATTAGGGGGGGAATTATGCTGGCTGTACATCTGATAGAGGATCAATGTAGACTATAAAAACTAAACAAATAATCACATAACCCAATTGATAAAAATGCCAATGAAAATATGCACAGTTCTCAAAAGAGAAACTACAAATGGCCAACATGAAAAAAAAATTCATCCTCCACAGCCTTCAGCGAAAAGCAAAAACTACATTGTAGGGGGCTGCAGAGATGGCTTCCCAGTTAAGAGCAAGAGGACCTGAGTTCTGTTCCCAGCAGTCAGGTCACGTGGTTCACGGTGTCTTATAACTCCATTTCCAGAGGTTCAAACTCCCTCTTCTGCCTTCCACAGCCTCTGTTTACATAGGGTGCACATACATTGATACAGACATTTATATGCACAAAAAACAAGTCTTTTTAAAAATATTATTATTTTTTTTTTACTACATTGAGATTCTACCTTGCCTCAGTTAGAAGAGTAGTCATTAAGAAAAAAAAGTACTAAGAAATTCTGGCCTTCTGGCAGATGTGTGGACAGCAGGGAAGCCATGCAATGCTGGTAGAAATGTAGCTCTGCTCCCAGACCCCCTGAGAGAGAGAGACCTCACCGCCTGGTCAGGTGGGCACTCCTGAGGCTGCAGAGCAGAAGAGACCACCAACACTGCTCACCCCTGCCCACATCCCTGGCCCAAGAGGAAACTGTATAAGGCCTCTGGGCTCCCGTGGGGGAGGGCCCAGGAGCGGCAGGACCCCTGCCTGAGACACCGCCTGAACCTGAAGGAAACAGACCGGATAAACAGTTCTCTGCACCCAAATCCCGTGGGAGGGAGAGCTAAACCTTCAGAGAGGCAGACAAGCCTGGGAAACCAGAAGAGACTGCTCTCTGCACACACATCTCGGACGCCAGAGGAAAAAGCCAAAGACCATCTGCAACCCTGGTGCACTGAAGCTCCCGGAAACGGCGGGACAGGTCTTCCTGGTTGCTGCCGCTGCAGAGAGCCCGTGGGCAGCACCCCACGAGCGAACTTGAGCCTCGGGACCACAGGTAAGACCAAATTTTCTGCTGCAAGAAAGCTGCCTGGTGAATTCAAGACACAGGCCCACAGGAACAGCTGAAGACCTGTAGAGAGGAAAAACTACAGGCCCGAAAGCAGAACACTCTGTCCCCATAACTGACTGAAAGAGAGGAAAACAGGTCTACAGCACTCCTGACACACAGGCTTATAGGACAGTCTAGCCGCTGTCAGAAATAGCAGAACAAAGTAACACTAGAGATAATCTGATGGCAAGAGGCAAGCGCAGGAACCCAAGCAACAGAAACCAAGACTACATGGCACCATCGGAGCCCAATTCTCCCATCAAAACAAACATGGAATATCCAAACACACCAGAAAAGCAAGATCTAGTTTCAAAATCATTTTTGATCATGATGCTGGAGGACTTCAAGAAAGACGTGAAGAACTCCCTTAGAGAACAAGTAGAAGCCTACAGAGAGGAATCGCAAAAATGCCTGAAAGAATTCCAGGAAAACATAAATAACAAGTAGAAGCCAATAGAGAGGAAACACAAAAATCCCTGAAAGAATTCCAGGAAAACATAAATAAACAAGTAGAAGCCCATAGAGAGGAGACACAAAAATCCCTGAAAGAATTCCAGGAAAACATAAATAAACAAGTAGAAGCCCATAGAGAGGAGACACAAAAATCCCTGAAAGAATTCCAGGAAAACACAATCAAACAGTTGAAGGAATTAAAAATGGAAATAGAAGCAATCAAGAAAGAACACATGGAAACAACCCTGGATATAGAAAACCAAAAGAAGAGACAAGGAGCTGTAGATACAAGCTTCACCAACAGAATACAAGAGATGGAAGAGAGAATCTCAGGAGCAGAAGATTCCATAGAAATCATTGACTCAACTGTCAAAGATAATGTAAAGCGGAAAAAGCTACTGGTCCAAAACATACAGGAAATCCAGGACTCAATGAGAAGATCAAACCTAAGGATAATAGGTATAGAAGAGAGTGAAGACTCCCAGCTCAAAGGACCAGTAAATATCTTCAACAAAATCATAGAAGAAAACTTCCCTAACCTAAAAAAAGAGATACCCATAGGCATACAAGAAGCCTACAGAACTCCAAATAGATTGGACCAGAAAAGAAACACCTCCCGTCACATAATTGTCAAAACACCAAACGCACAAAATAAAGAAAGAATATTAAAAGCAGTAAGGGAAAAAGGTCAAGTAACATATAAAGGCAGACCTATCAGAATCACACCAGACTTCTCGCCAGAAACTATGAAGGCCAGAAGATCCTGGACTGATGTCATACAGACCCTAAGAGAACACAAATGCCAGCCCAGGTTACTGTATCCAGCAAAACTCTCAATTAACATTGATGGAGAAACCAAGATATTCCATGACAAAACCAAATTTACACAATATCTTTCTACAAATCCAGCACTACAAAGGATAATAAATGGTAAAGCCCAACATAAGGAGGCAAGCTATACCCTAGAAGAAGCAAGAAACTAATCGTCTTGGCAACAAAACAAAGAGAATGAAAGCACACAAACATAACCTCACATCCAAATATGAATATAACGGGAAGCAATAATCACTATTCCTTAATATCTCTCAATATCAATGGCCTCAACTCCCCAATAAAAAGACATAGATTAACAAACTGGATACGCAACGAGGACCCTGCATTCTGCTGCCTACAGGAAACACACCTCAGAGACAAAGACAGACATTACATCAGAGTGAAAGGCTGGAAAACAACTTTCCAAGCAAATGGTCAGAAGAAGCAAGCTGGAGTAGCCATTCTAATATCAAATAAAATCAATTTCCAACTAAAAGTCATCAAAAAAGATAAGGAAGGACACTTCATATTCATCAAAGGAAAAATCCACCAAGATGAACTCTCAATCCTAAATATCTATGCCCCAAATACAAGGGCACCTACATACGTAAAAGAAACCTTACTAAAGCTCAGAACACACATTGCACCTCACACAATAATAGTGGGAGATTTCAACACCCCACTCTCATCAATGGACAGATCATGGAAACAGAAATTAAACAGTGATGTCGACAGACTAAGAGAAGTCATGAGCCAAATGGACTTAACGGATATTTATAGAACATTCTATCCTAAAGCAAAAGGATATACCTTCTTCTCAGCTCCTCATGGTACTTTCTCCAAAATTGACCATATAATTGGTCAAAAAACGGGCCTCAACAGGTACAGAAAGATAGAAATAATCCCATGCGTGCTATCGGACCACCACGGCCTAAAACTGGTCTTCAATAACAATAAGGGAAGAATGCCCACATATACGTGGAAATTGAACAATGCTCTACTCAATGATAACCTGGTCAAGGAAGAAATAAAGAAAGAAATTAAAAACTTTTTAGAATTTAATGAAAATGAAGGTACAACATACCCAAACTTATGGGACACAATGAAAGCTGTGCTAAGAGGAAAACTCATAGCGCTGAGTGCCTGCAGAAAGAAACAGGAAAGAGCATATGTCAGCAGCTTGACAGCACACCTAAAAGCTCTAGAACAAAAAGAAGCAAATACACCCAGGAGGAGTAGAAGGCAGGAAATAATCAAACTCAGAGCTGAAATCAACCAAGTAGAAACAAAAAGGACCATAGAAAGAATCAACAGAACCAAAAGTTGGTTCTTTGAGAAAATCAACAAGATAGATAAACCCTTAGCCAGACTAACGAGAGGACACAGAGAGTGCGTCCAAATTAACAAAATCAGAAATGAAAAGGGAGACATAACTACAGATTCAGAGGAAATTCAAAAAATCATCAGATCTTATTATAAAAACCTATATTCAACAAAACTTGAAAATCTTCAGGAAATGGACAATTTCCTAGACAGATACCAGGTATCGAAGTTAAATCAGGAACAGATAAACCAGTTAAACAACCCCATAACTCCTAAGGAAATAGAAGCAGTCATTAAAGGTCTCCCAACCAAAGAGAGCCCAGGTCCAGACGGGTTTAGTGCAGAATTCTATCAGACCTCATACCAATACTATCCAAACTATTCCACAAAATTGAAACAGATGGATCACAATTACTCTACGAATACCTTCTACGAAGCCACAATTACTCTTATACCTAAACCACACAAAGACACAACAAAGAAAGAGAACTTCAGACCAATTTCCCTTATGAATATCGACGCAAAAATACTCAATAAAATTCTGGCAAACCGAATTCAAGAGCACATCAAAACAATCATCCACCATGATCAAGTAGGCTTCATCCCAGGCATGCAGGGATGGTTTAATATACGGAAAACCATCAACGTGATCCATTATATAAACAAACTGAAAGAACAGAACCACATGATCATTTCATTAGATGCTGAGAAAGCATTTGACAAAATTCAACACCCCTTCATGATAAAAGTCCTGGAAAGAATAGGAATTCAAGGCCCATACCTGAACATAGTAAAAGCCATATACAGCAAACCAGTTGCTAACATTAAACTAAATGGAGAGAAACTTGAAGCAATCCCACTAAAATCAGGGACTAGACAAGGCTGCCCACTCTCTCCCTACTTATTCAATATAGTTCTTGAAGTTCTAGCCAGAGCAATCAGACAACAAAAGGAGATCAAGGGGATACAGATCGGAAAAGAAGAGGTCAAGATATCACTATTTGCAGATGACATGATAGTATATTTAAGTGATCCCAAAAGTTCCACCAGAGAACTACTAAAGCTGATAAACAACTTCAGCAAAGTGGCTGGGTATAAAATTAACTCAAATAAATCAGTTGCCTTCCTCTATACAAAAGAGAAACAAGCCGAGAAAGAAATTAGGGAAACGACACCCTTCATAATAGACCCAAATAATATAAAGTACCTCGGTGTGACTTTAACCAAGCAAGTAAAAGATCTGTACAATAAGAACTTCAAGACACTGAGGAAAGAAATTGAAGAAGACCTCAGAAGATGGAAAGATCTCCCATGCTCATGGATTGGCAGGATTAATATAGTAAAAATGGCCATTTTACCAAAAGCGATCTACAGATTCAATGCAATCCCCATCAAAATACCAATCCAATTCTTCAAAGAGTTAGACAGAACAATTTGCAAATTCATCTGGAATAACAAAAAACCCAGGATAGCTAAAGCTATCCTCAACAATAAAAGGACTTCAGGGGGAATCACTATCCCTGAACTCAAGCAGTATTACAGAGCAATAGTGATGAAAACTGCATGGTATTGGTACAGATACAGACAGATAGACAAATGGAATAGAATTGAAGACCCAGAAATGAACCCACACACCTATGGTCACTTGATTTTTGACAAAGGAGCCAAAACCATCCAATGGAAAAAAGATAGCATTTTCAGCAAATGGTGCTGGTTCAACTGGAGGGCAACATGTAGAAGAATGCAGATCGATCCATCCTTATCACCCTGTACAAAGCTTAAGTCCAAGTGGATCAAGGACCTCCACATCAAACCAGACACACTCAAACTAATAGAAGGAAAACTAGGGAAGCATCTGGAACACATGGGCACTGGAAAAAATTTCCTGAACAAAACACCAATGGCTTATGCTCTAAGATCAAGAATCGACAAATGGGATCTCATAAAACTGCAAAGCTTCTGTAAGGCAAAGGACACTGTGGTTAGGACAAAACGGCAACCAACAGATTGGGAAAAGATTTTTACCAATCCTACAACAGATAGAGGCCTTATATCCAAAATATACAAAGAACTCAAGAAGTTAGACCGCAGGGAAACAAATAACCCTATTAAAAAATGGGGTTCAGAGCTAAACAAAGAATTCACAGCTGAGGAATGCCGAATGGCTGAGAAACACCTAAAGAAATGTTCAACATCTTTAGTCATAAGGGAAATGCAAATCAAAACAACCCTGAGATTTCACCTCACACCAGTGAGAATGGCTAAGATCAAAAACTCAGGTGACAGCAGATGCTGGCGAGGATGTGGAGAAAGAGGAACACTCCTCCATTGTTGGTGGGATTGCAGACTGGTAAAACCATTCTGGAAATCAGTCTGGAGGTTCCTCAGAAAATTGGACATTGAACTGCCTGAGGATCCAGCTATACCTCTCTTGGGCATATACCCAAAAGATGCCTCAACATATAAAAGAGACACGTGCTCCACTATGTTCATTGCAGCCTTATTTATAATAGCCAGAAACTGGAAAGAACCCAGATGCCCTTCAACAGAGGAATGGATACAGAAAATGTGGTACATCTACACAATTGAATATTATTCAGCTATCAAAAACAACGAGTTTATGAAATTCGTAGGCAAATGGTTGGAACTGGAAAATATCATCCTGAGTGAGCTAACCCAATCACAGAAAGACATACATGGTATGCACTCATTGATAAGTGGCTATTAGCCCAAATGCTTGAATTACCCTAGATCCCTAGAACAAACGAAACTCAAGACGGATGATCAAAAGGTGAATGCTTCACTCCTTCTTTAAATGAGGAAAAAGAATACCCTTGGCAGGGAAGGGAGAGGCAAAGATTAAAACAGAGACTGAAGGAACACCCATTCAGAGCCTGCCCCACATGTGGCCCATACATATAGAGCCACCCAATTAGACAAGATGGATGAAGCAAAGAAGTGCAGACCGACAGGAGCCGGATGTAGATCTCCTCCGAGAGACACAGCCAGAATACAGCAAATACAGAGGCGAATGCCAGCAGCAAACCACTGAACTGAGAATAGGTCCCCCGTTGAAGGAATCAGAGAAAGAACTGGAAGAGCTTGAAGGGGCTCGAGACCCCATATGTACAACAATGCCAAGCAACCAGAGCTTCCAGGGACTAAGCCACTACCTAAAGACTATACATGGACTGACCCTGGGCTCTGACCCCATAGGTAGCAATGAATATCCTAGTAAGAGCACCAGTGGAAGGGGAAGCCCTGGGTCCTGCTAAGACTGAACCCCCAGTGAACTAGACTATGGGGGGAGGGCGGCAATGGGGGGAGGGTTGGGAGGGGAACACCCATAAGGAAGGGGAGGGGGGAGGGGGATGTTTGCCCGGAAACCGGGAAAGGGAATAACACTTGAAATGTATATAAGAAATACTCAAGTTAATAAAAAAAAATTTATAGAAATGTAAAGGAAACAAACTAGAATTCAGTCTGCTTCTTTTGAGAAACTAAACACAACTCTAGCATATGGCCAGGCTATACCACTCCTTGCTGTTTACCCGACCTCCTACGAGTTAACACCTGCACATAGATACTTTATTACAACACTATTCACAATAGCCAAGTTACAGAAGCAACCCAGGTGTTCATCAAAGGAAGAATTGATACAGAAAATGTGTTCCACACAATAAACAAATAAACACTGGGATGGCTTTCAGCTATAGCGGAGAATAAATGTATGTTGTATGCAGAACATAGATTCAACCGGAGATAATCATACTAAGCAAATTAAGTCTCAAATTTGTCTTGGAAAGGCAAAGACTACGTGTTTGCTCTTATCTGCGCTTCCTAGAGTTTATATAGATCCACAGAGTTATGTATGTATATATTGCATGAAAGGAGCCATGGAATTATTTAGGGGAGTAGGTGGGGTTGTGGGAGAGAGAAAGGGAATAAGACAACAGGGTGGGGAGAGAGGGAAATAATTTACATATTTATACAAAAAATCCCCAAGAAATATGCTGGATATAGGTTTTATATACGTGTATA
The DNA here is from genome assembly GCF_021556685.1 of Rattus norvegicus. Classification (NCBI taxonomy): domain Eukaryota; kingdom Metazoa; phylum Chordata; class Mammalia; order Rodentia; family Muridae; genus Rattus; species Rattus norvegicus. The sequence continues at coordinate 56,790,914 of NC_141552.1, read as the reverse complement.
AAAGTATAACCCAGTACTATTTACAATGTATATAAACCAATGAAAACATACATATATATATATATATATATACATATATATACATATATATATACGGAAATACTAGAGGACAGAAATGCTATGACAATTCCATGCTAACCGGCATCAGTCAACCATTAAAGTGAGGATAAATTCCTAAACACATACAACCTGCCAAGACTGGATTATGGAGACACAGAAAATCTGAACAGACTGATTATGACTAAGTACCTTAAATCAATAATAATAAAAAAAATCTCTCAAAGAAAATCCAAGGACTCAACGTTTTCATGGGTGCACCCTGCCAAATATTTTAAAAACTCACACTGGTCCTTCTCAAACTCTTTGCCAAAAAAGAAAAAAAAATAGTATGAGAGAATGCTTCTGATCTGATTTTACAAGCCTGGCATTACTTTGATAGCAAGACCATTCAAGGATGTCGCAAGAAAATAAGATTATAGGCCAAGATCTCTGGCTAACTTAGACATAAAAATCACACACACACACACACACACACACACACACACACACACACGCACACACATCAAACAAAAAACCAACACTACCACCATCACAACAACAACAACAAAATAAACATTAAACAGTATGTAAAGGGCTCATTTACAATGGTTTATTCTTGGAGTTTAAGGATGGTCCAATAACCACACATCAGTAAGTGTAGCAATCACAGAATAAAAAGGGGAAAAAAACCACACACACACACAAAACAAACAACCAAACAACCCCAAAACCCATACCATCTCTCCAAGAAAGCATTTTACAAGCTTCCACATTTAACTGTGGTGCTGAAAAAATGAAATCAACAAAGTAGGTATATGAGAAAGATATCTCACTATACAGAAAGCCACAGTAACTCCACTTGTAACATATACTCTCCGGTGAAAAGTTGAAGGTTTCTCCCTCTGTTCAGTGTAGTAGGAGGCTCGCTCTCACCACTTCTATTCAATATAACACAGACTGTCCAAGCCAGTAAGTCAGTGGAATAAATTAAGTGGAATACAAGGAGGGAAGAAAATAAGTAATCATGTGTGTTTTTTGACATCGTGTGTGTGTGTGTGTGTGTGTGTGTGTGTGTGTGTGTCCCTGAAGCATCCACTAGAAAACTGTTAATAACAATCGCATGACTTTATATCCATTAAGTACATGCCATTTGCAATGGTTCAATTCATAACGAAAGTGAAAATGAATAAAATGAAGTATTGACATCTCATAGAATACGTACGACTTTTGAAAACATTCAAAATGAAAGGATCCAGTCACAACAGACGGTTCCGTTCATCAGCAGTATCCAGATAAAGGAAATCTATAGGTTCATAAAATCTACATGTGTCTTTCCAATGTCTTTGAAGAGCTCAAATTTAATAATTGAAAACTTTAAGTGAGCATGCTGTAGGGTACACAAGCCATAGTCCAAGGAAGACATTTCATAAGGAAAGTTTAAGAAGTATAAGATACACCAGCTGTAGACATACTTTATTTAGAATATCAGAAGCAAGTGGGAGTTGGTAGTGGTACTTAGTGATAACTAGAACAGAGATTCTCTTTTTCTGTTTCTACTTTATCTGTAATTATGTGTGTACATGTGTTTGAATGGGTGGACATGTGCACGCCCAGTGCCCAAAGAGGCCAGGAGAAGTTTTCAGATCCTCTGGAGCCTGAGATACAGGCAGTCATGAGCCACCTGATGATGGTGCTGGAAACAGGGTCCTCTGCAAAAGCCAGTCCCTGCTCTTAACCTCTGAGTCATCTCTCCAGCCTTAGCACAGGAGTGTTCTATATTATCTGAGAACCTTCTAGATTCTCTAAACTCACAAAGGTGATTTGGGGTGCCGTTGGATGGAGAACAGCAGCCCTAGATTGAATGTCCTCCATGGTTAATTTGTTAGGCTAGTCTAAGGCAAAGCAAAACTGGTGCTAGGACATGGTTTTATACAACATCCACTCCCACAAGCTCTTCACGGGTTCTGCTGCCTCCCACCAGTTTTTAGTTCTACCCCAGTTCTTGAAAATGTACACTGGAGCCCGGCATTCCGGTGGCTGAGGATCTGGAAGGCCCAAAGGTCACTATTTCTATAAAGACTTCTGAAGACTTATTATCTATACTCCCAGAATTAATTAGAGAGATATAACCAGGAATATTAATTGCCCGGTACATTTTCACAGTGAATCATAAGGATGACTTTAATGGAAGCCTGGGGAACTCTAGATTCAGGCTTTGCACTCATCTTCTTCCCAAATTTGATTTATTCTCATATCCTCTTAGAGCCCTGGATAGCATTAGGTTTTGTGACTCTCAACCCTGAATGCACACAGATGCACATAAATCTATGCCCGTGTCCCAGTCGCAGAAACTCTTTTGAGGCCATTGATTTGGGATAGAGCAGCACAGTCCATATTCTGAAATTCAGCAGGACTGAAACCTTTGTGTTCTGTCCCAACAACATTGTGGCTGAGTCCAAGCCCTGTTTTATTTTACGATTATTTCCACTCTCGATGAAAAACCTAAGAATGACTTCAGCCTGTTGTGTAAGGGGCTAAAGCCAGTTATTTATCAGCCTTGGGTAGATTTAACAAGCAAAGATTGAAAACATCTGTGCAGAGTCTTAGTCACCAGGGTGACAAGGGACAGAGTGAAGATTGGGGTGAATGGTCTTCAGGGAACTTCTTGTCACACACTCAAAGCACCAGGCATATTCCACTGTCCCTGTGCAAATGCCCTGGCTACCTTACTACCTTAGTGGCAAGTTGTATATACAAGAGAGAGAGAGAGAGAGAGAGAGAGAGAGAGAGAGAGAGAGAGAGAGGAAGGAAAGAGAGAGAGAGAGAAAGAAAGAAAGAAAGAAAGAAAGAAAGAAAGAAGGAGAGAAAGAAAGAAAAAGAAAGGAGAAAGAAAGAGAAAAGGGAGGAAGGAAGGAAGGAAGGAAGGAAGGAAGGAAGGAAGGAAGAAAGGAAGGAAGGAAGGAAGGAAAGGTTTTCTAATACACAATACATAGACAGCCTAATTTTCCTCTCCACCTCTCCAAGGAGCATCTAAAAATTCACATTGGTCTTGCTGTATATGTTGGCAATGTGACTTACTTGGACTAATTTGGGATGACAGAGATCACAAGGAGATACAAACAGTATCCTTAAGTAAACCCTCACTCAAATGGGAGAAATTATTAAATTCACCACTGAACTTAAGCAAGAGGCCTCCTAATTTTCTTCGCTCCTTAAATTTTTTCTTATTTATTTGCATTACTGTAGGAGTGGTTTTGTGTGGGGGTATGCATGTGCCATCATGCATGTGTGCAAACCAGACAGGAACTTGCATGAATCGGTACTCGCTTTTCATGGTATGGGTCCCGGGTGTTGAACTCGGTTATCAGGCTTGGCACCAAATACCTGTACCACCTGAGCCATCTCACCAGCCCCCAACTCCTGCTTTCAAAGGATGCCTCTTCATCATTGAATTTGACCCTCTGTGTTTAACAAAGCCTATGCTTGGGAGATGCCACAGGCTCAAGGCTCTTTCATGGAGCCATTTTGAGGTTGACACCCTGCCTCCCTTAACCTTTATCAGATGGTTGTCTTAGGGTTACTATTGCTGTGATGAAACGCCATGAGCAAAAACCAAGTTGGGGAGGGAAGAAAGGGTTTGTTTGGCTGACATTTTCCACATCGTGGTTCGTTATTGAAGGAAGCCAGGACAGGAACTCGAACAGGGCAGGAACCTGGAGGCAGGAGCCGATGCAGAGTCCATGGAGGAGTGCTGCTTACTGGCTTGCTCCTCATGCGTTGCTCAGCCTGCTTTCTTATGGAACTCAAGACCACCAATCCAGGGATGGCCCCACCCACAGTGGGCTGGGCCCTCCCCCGTCAATCACTAAGTAAGGAAATGCCTTCCAGGCTTGCCTACAGCCTGATCTTATGGAGGCTCTTCCCAAACGACTTTAGCTGGTATCAGGTTGGTATAAAAGCAGCACAGAAGCTGTCACTCTCCTGTGGAAGTTTAAGACAATGAAATCAGAGACTTTGAGATTGCCGCTCCAAAGGTGGGGGGGGGGGCGCAAATGGAAGCAAATTCCACTGGAGGTGTTGTCTCCCTTTAAAGGAGTAAATTAACACTCATGTAGCTTGTAGCATGAAACAGTATGTTTAAAAATAAGACTTCTGTATTTCTCATTTGCCCAAGGACACGTATGGACAGCGTAAACTCCACGTCTTTTTTTTTTTTCTCTTTGGTGACTGCTAATGTTTATTTTACCTTAATTTTCCCCTGGAAAGACTTCCTTCCTTAAGACTCATTTGTTTTTCTTTTATGTGTGCAAGGGCTTTGCCTGCATGTATGTCTGTGTAGCACACGTGTACCTTGTGCATGTTGAGACCAGAAGAAGGCATTAGGTCTCCTAGAATAGAGTTACAGGTTGTTTGTGAGCTTCCATGAGTATCCAGGCCCTCTGGAGGAGCAGCCAGTGCTCTTAATGGCTGAGCCATCCCTCCCTCCATCCCCCAGAAAGATGTTTTCCATTAAAAGTTATATGTAATGGCAGGGTTTTTTGTTTTAACGAAAACACTAAAAATAAAAAACATTTGGTCATCACCTCCTCTTCTTTTTCTTTACATTAGTACTAATTTTGACCCACCCCCCAAAAGAAAGCTAACGATGATGAGATGGAAGGAAATAAAGTTAATTCATTGATGGGTCCCACTAGTACCTGCTATTTACCAATGTTTAACTTAGTCTTGGAAACACCGGAAGGGACGTAGTAGCCCTTGCCTCTCCCACATCTCTTGATAGAGGCTGTTGTTAATACTTATAATGAGGGGCAAATTCTTATAAAATAGCATGTGCAAAGTGCTTTGATAAAAGAGAGAAGGAAATCAGTTCTATTATGTGCTTTCAGCCAAGATCCAAGAAAAGCTGACAGCATCTGTGTTGGTTGGTGTTGTCAATGTGACACAAACCGAGAGTCATCTTAGATAAGATTAAGAAAATGCCCTCATAAAACTGGCCTGTAAGCAAGTCTGTGAGAACTTTCCTTGACTAAGGATCGATGTGAAAGGGCCTACTTCTCTGTGTATGGTGCCACCACTGGGGCAGATGCAGGGAGCAAGTCAGTAAGCAGCATTCTTCCATGGCTTCTAAAGCTTTAGTTCCTGCCTTGCTTGAGTTCTGACCCTGATTTACCTTGGTGATTTACTGTTACTTGGAATTATAAGATGAAATAACCCTTTTCTCCCATTGTTTCTTTGGTTCTAGCCAAGATAGAATCTGAGATAGTTCTGGGAATGTAGATGGGAGGTGGCTAGGTAGAGGAAAGACCGAGTTAGTCAAGGCAAATAGAATATCATGGAAGGCATCATGTTGAACTTACAGGCATGGTAACTGGTCTCCAAAACGGCCCTCCTGCTATCTCTACTTACTGATATCTATACCTTTATGTATTTCTCTCTACAGAATGGCTAATTCGAGCCACCTACAAAATATTGCCAAATTGATAGTGTATGGTTTCCTAGGATGGCTCAGGTCACCGTTCTAGTTTGATTTCTGTCTCTATAATAAAAATATCTTGACAAAAAAGCAAGTGAGAGGAAGAAGGGATTTATCTGACTTACAATTTCAGGTTACAGTCCATCATTGAGGAGAAGAAAAAGGAGTAACTCAAGCAGCTAATCACATCATATTCACAGGCAAGAAGCAAGAGAAACCAAAGGACCCCCCACCTTGCTTGTTCTCTTGCTAGCATTCTTCATTCTTATACATTTCAGGGCCCAGCCTAAGGAATGGTACCGCCCACAATCAAACTGATCCTCCACAGATGTTCCCACATGGCAGCCTGATCAGTCACCATCGTATACTCAAGTAGTTCACTAATACTTCCCAACAGCAACTGGACTGTAGAAGAGAGTCATCTTAAAACATAGTTCTCAGATCATCCATAGAGTCAGGGAATTGCAACCCTGATCCATGAAAGTCCCAGGCTAGAGTCCCAGAACTAGCCACACCTGGATGACTATGAGTCAACAAATACGTACTTTGAAAGCCAAATCTCGAGTTTGTTTTACAGTAATAGGTAGTTTAGGTAACACCCACATGTAAACCATGCCATTAGATAAGGGGATGAGCTGAGAGGAACAGAATCTAAAGGGGAATGTGAAGATCAGATTTGAAAGGCACAGCAGTCAGGTCACTGAGAACAAAGGGGATTAGTGAAGCCTTCGACAATTTAGTGATGCAATTGTATTCTCAAGTCAGAAAGCATGTGTGTAGACCCAAAAGCGTGGTGAAGGGTGCCAGCAGATGTGTTACAGTCTCCAGTTGTAGGGAGTTATTTCCTATGGCATTGGCTATACCCATCTATATTCAAAGCTGACTTCTGGAGTCATCAAAGAACTCGTCCCTTATCTTTTCAGGACTCACTTGATGGAGGGCTTCCTGCCACTGCTTGAGCGTCTTCGTGCATGAGGAGCTTCCCTCCAGGTGAACCATCAACCTTGTCACTCTGAAGGTCTAGAGAACTCCTAACAAGCTAGCAAGCTCTAGGACTACAAGGTTTAGTACTAGAAAGCAGATAGGCTTCTGTCCCTGTCACCAGTCTTCTTATTCTCTTGAGACAAGTGAATAGCATTCTTATCTCTACCCCATCAGTGGTCAATCATTCAGCTCTCCAAGTGGAGAGATCCTTGTTAACTCTACTTGGGAACCAGGAAGTGGATTGATTGAGATCATCGTTTCCAGATTAAGACTTAGACACTTGAGCATCAGAATCCCTGAAGGAAAACCTGAACTTGCTCCAGCATCAACACTTGAGCTTCTCTTTGCAGCCTTTAACGGGAATTTAGAGAGGCCTAAGAATTTAGCTTTGCCACTGGAGTGCTTGCCCAGTGTGTACAGAGCCTTGTGTACGATCTCCAATACTGCACCCGACCGTGTGGGGGGTGCAGGTTTGTATTCCCATGGAGGGATGGGGATCATCTTCATCTTTGTAGTGTTTGAGACCAACCTAAGCAACAAGAGACCCCTCTCCAAACAGACCACAGCAACGCAAGCCTCAGATAGGTTATCCAATTCCAAGAGGTCATCCCCAAATTCAAATACATAGGAACAACACTAAATCATGGTTGGATTATTTACACACAGATACACACACACACACACACACACACACAGAGTGAGATTTTATATATATATATATACATATATATATGTATATATATATATATACACACACATACACACACACATATACATATATATATTAGAGGGTGGGTGTTGCAGGGTTTCTTTTTATCTCTTTGCAGTTGTTTAAATAGCCCCCAGGGTCCATACTGTATTGGATCCCATGCCATCTACTTGAAGGCACTCAAGTGGATGTGGCTTAAAGGCTGAGGTCCCAGGATGTCTAGAATGAAGTCATAGTTAATCAGAACTTGGCACAAGTCAAGCCCTGGTAGAGGAAGCCTGAGAAGCAATCCTGTTTGTATAAATCCCTCGCCTTTCCAGCCCAAGGTTACAACACTTGGCAACCGTGGCAGCCTGTTCAGTGACTTGGATGTCTACACAGTTGCTTAATCAGTGGGCTCAATCATTTGGGAGTTTTAATAACTTTTAATTATTTTGTGTATTATACGATCTCCGTAAGTCCTGCCAAGACAGTTCTGAGACAGGAAATACAGAGGAATGGATGCAGGACGGTGAACCAGAAAGTCACCCTGCATCTTGTCGTGTAAATGACACTGAGATTTAAAGCCCTATCTTTATTGATATCATTCTGATCTTTGTGATGCTTTTTATCTTTGGATTTATTTGAAAATATGTACCAGGCTCCTTAAGGTCCAGAAATGGTCACAGTGACCCATTTTCAAGTCATGGTTCTGTGGAAATAGCTTAAGTCAAAATTGGCAAGGAGTCTGGGTACCTGAGATTTCAAATTGTTTCGGATTTGGTGCCTTCAGAACTTTGGCTTCTGAACGTCACAGCAACACTGGAATGGGGCGGTTTTAACCGAGCATGGGGCCTCTGTAATACATCGCTCTTTCCCCCAGTGTCCCTGGAGAAACAGGCAATACCTTATCAGATCTGAATCACAGCCTTCGGTTTGCCCTGCCCACTCCCGACCCACACTGCAGCCCGAAGGATTTCCCTGCCGGAAATCTCCTTTCAGAAGCCTTTCACCCGTGCAATACTCAACTACTAAAGCCATCCCAGTGCTTGCTTTCCCAAAAGTTCCAGCTGACACTGTGGCTTACTTAGACACTGAGTTACAGTCCCTCACCCCCTTTCAAATTACATTGCTACCATATACATTATCCGCATCTGCAGAGGTTAAATGTGGCAAAATATCTAAAGTGAACTGGCTCATATTAGAGATTGTCCCCCATCACCACCATCATCATCACCACCACCATCACCACCACCATCACCACTACCACCACCATCACCACTACCATCATCATCACCACCACCATCACCACCACCACCACCACCATCACCACCATCATCATCACCACCACCATCACCACCACCATCACCACTACCACCACCATCACCACTACCATCATCATCAGCACCACCATCACCACCACCACCATCACCATCACCACCATCATCATCACCACTACCACCACCATCACCACCACCATCATCACTACCACCACCATCACCACTACCATCATCATCACCACCACCATCACCACCATCACCACTATCACCACCACCATCACCACCACCACCACCATCATCACCACCATCACTGCCATCACCACCATCACCACCACCACCACCATCACCACCACCATCACCACTATCAGCAGCTTCTTGCTATCTTGATATCTCTCTCCCTCTCCCTCTTCCCCTCCCTCCTCTCCTTCCCCTCCTCCCCCACACCCCCTCTCTTCCTGTGACTCACTGGCAGGAGTTTCTCTTTTTTTTTCTTTTTTACTACTGGTAGACTGAAATCAGATATATTTTCATAGGCTTTCACTAACTTTGATACTGATACTATATGGGTGAGAAAAACTAGAAACACACAGTCATAAATGTGTCTGTGAACATCCTGAGGGCAGGGACTCTGGCTATTCTTTGATTTTAAAAAAAATGTAAACACTTGATCTTTGAAGATAGCATCTACCCTGGAATGTCGAGAGACACTGCCTGAGGAGAAAAAGCCTGCTGGAGTCTGAAGGAATTGACTACAGCAAGACATCAAGCCGAAGAAGAAAGTCGTCAGGTATGGGGGCGACACACCTGCAACCCCAGGACTCAGACATCTGAGGCAGGAGAATCATGGGTTCAAGCTATCCTGGCTTAGTCAGACACTATCTGGGAGAACGATCTGAGAGAAGACGGGGAAGAGGCCAAAGATGCTAAAGAACATGGAGAAATCAGACGAAGTCAAAACATACACAGTATCTGGCAACCTGGAGAACACAGGGTTGCATCCCAGTAGAGCAGGCAGGGGCAGGGAGGAGGTCATCCTGGGGGACTTTGTCCCATTTTACAGAGTAGGGGGAAAACACTTAGCAAGGCCCACAGTGCTAGGAAGGCTGGCCTAAAGTAATAAGATGGTAAAATCGTTGAGGTACGCCCCCATCTTTGAGTCTCTTCTACCTGAAGGCAATGAAGCTTAACCTGAACAGGTCTGAGATGACCCAGGTCTTAATTAGAGTCCATCCCTTGGGAGCAGGTGGGGAGAACAGGCAATACCTGAAACTTCAGTGCTTTGGGGCTTTTCTGAGGGACTCTCTGGGCTCCCCAGTTTAAGGGATGTGAGCACACGCTCAGAGAAACAGCAGCCAATGTACACATTCCCAGACTTCAATTCTCCCGAATCAATTAGGCTTAAGTGATGTTAAGGGTCTGACAGAGCCACAAAAGCAAGAACAATCTTTAACCTCAGAACTGAGGCTGATCCTGGTACCCTAATCTAAGCTGCTGTGTCTGGCCTTATTTGCAGGGTCAGGTCTGGTTCTCATTGACTTTGTGGATTTAAATAAAATCCTTCACATAACTTGAATTAGGGTTTGTGTCAATGACATTTTTTTTATTATAGAATAGAAGAAAGAAAGACAGAAAACGGCCAAGTCCCTACAATCCAAGCCACTGATCTAGTGGCCACGGGCTCTCCCAATAGTTGAAGAGAGTATCCCCACCCCCACCCCCACCCCCAAAAAAGTGAGGGTGACATCATTGTGGGCAATGCCACTCATGGCTGAGATCCAGCCCCATTTACAGAGCCAGATGGGTATGAGCTGTTCTCATGCCCTGCTGGTATTTGCTGGGGCAAAGTCCTTAATACAAACCATATAGGATCCAGACAGCTACTACAGGGGAGTCGGTGACAAACTGTGGGACTGCTTTGGAGTCATAGAACTAGAACGAAGCCACATGCCGTGCTGGGTGAGAACACAGAAGGCCACGGGGCTCCAACTCCTTTACTCTCTAGATGAAGACAGGAATGTGCCTGGTTTGATTGGACAGGTGATTCTCAGCAAATCAAAGTCAAGTTCACGGCACAGGCAGAATTTGAGGCCAGACTCTCTGGTTTCCAGGCCACTGCTCTTGTTTGGCCCAGCTACTCAGAGGCAGCGAAAAGCTTCTGGTTCCAAGTTTTTATTTCCATTTGGGTGAGAAAAACGGGATAGGATTCTAATGAACAGGCCGCCCAGGGGACTGGGGGTGGGAACAGCGCTGGGCCCAGTAATTAATGTGGAAAGCATAGCTTTGGATTTCACACTAAGGCCATCCCTGCACACACGCTGAACCGTGCATGTCTTCCCCAACTGGATCTAGGTAACCTCGGGTTGGTCTTGTTCGTGCTTCTGAGGCAGCAGCTGTCGACAGCCACCTCTTTTCCTCAAACCGATGCTAGAGTTAACTAAGGAAACGCTAGATGGAGTAGAAAGAAAGACACCACAGTTGGAAAAGGCCCTCAGGAGATCAGCTTGTTTGGAGGAACAATTCATGGAAGGCAAGTTCCTGCTGTGGACGGAAAGAGAACCAGCAGTGAAATGTCAGAGTTTGGTGTAACCCAAATGTAAAAGGACCCTGAGGCAAGACATCTCAGAGGCGTGACTGCCATAGTTGTAACATACATTAAGGGATTCCGGGAGAAAAGAAAAGATACAGATCTTCCAAGACTGAGTCCTTTCTCATTCAATAGGCAGGGTCATCTATGGCTTCTTAGAACATAACATTTAAATATTGGTCATTTCCAAAATCATGGAAAAAAAAATAATGGTCAGAGGTGTGACATCTCCTGGGTCATAGAACTCGTCAGGGATGGAAGTGAGACTCAAACTTTCAGATGGTAACCATGGAAGCAGATCCCTTCCCCTCTCTTGCTGTCAGATTCCTAAAGCTGTGCCTCTACTGGACTTGCCAAAAAGTAGTGAGGCTGGTACTAAAGGCCGCTTACTGTCTAATGGGGTCTTAGTCAAAGCCCCAAGGATATGCTCTTCTGCATGTCTGTAAAGACGTGAGGTTTTGGAGCTGGGGAGGTGGCTCAGTGGTTAAGAGCACTGACTGCTCTTCCAGAGGTCCTGAGTTCAAATCCCAGCAACCACATGGTGGCTCACAACCATCTGTAAAGAGATCTGATGCCCTCTTCTGGTGTATCTGAAGACAGCTACAGCATACATAGACAGATATGTAGATAGATAGGTAGATAGATAGATAGATAGATAGATAGATAGATAGATGATATGGAGATATACATTTAAAATATAAATGTATGTTTATAATATATATTCTATAAAATATAATTTTTTTTAAAAAGTGAGGTCTTAATGGAGTTGCTCCTTGGTCTAGGGATGGATAAAGAACAAGGATTTAAAAAAAGAAAGAAAGAAAACGGAAAGAGCTGCAGAGCTGCCTCAGCCATTAAGAAACCTCACCGCTCTATCAGAGGACCAAAGTTCCGATGTCAAGACTCACGTCTGAAGGCTCACAAATGTATGCAAGTACTTCTCCCAAGGTATCTGATACCTCTGCCTAGCCTCTGTGGACACCTACACACATATCTACACTTATTTACACACACACACACACACACACACACACACACACACACACACACACACACACACAAATCTTTGAAGAAAAAATTTAAGGCCGATGGATTGCCATTTTCTATAGGTAGCCTGGGTTATGAAAAAGTGTCAGCCCACTCGGGACTACATAGCAAGACCCTGTCTCAAAACCTAAACTAGGGCTGTAACAGTAAAACAGACAAACCCTAAAAACCAAAGCAAAAGGGGCAAGTGGAGTAGTGAAACCACATGGGAGTTCTTCTTTCTTCTGCTGAGCTAGCTAACTAGTCCTTATGCTTCTCAAAAAAAAAAAAAAAAAAAAAAAAAAAAAAAAAAGAGGCTATGATGGCAAAAGATGCAATGTGGCTTCCTTGCCCAAGCTGCAGAGCCATTCCTGTCAAACTGGAGTTGAAGGTAAGACCTCCATTTACACTTCAGGGACAGCAGCTCTATAGCTCAGTCCCACAGCCACACTGGGCAGGCATTAGTAAAGCCAGCCTCTCCTACAGCCTTCCCTTCAAAGCCTAGGAGAGCCCATCCCAGCCATTTGGAAGGCATTAGCTTAGCCCTCCCACACTTCCATTGTCTTTAAAATGTCTGTCCTGACATCACAGAAACCCCATCTCTTGGGATTTCGAATTGCTTACCATCCTTGGCCTTAGTTCTCCTTCCTGTCTCACAATAGAAAAACCCTTGCAAGTTAGCATTCAGGGACACAGCGTTGGGCTTCAGCTGCACATGTTCCGAGAGTCTAGGTGTTAGCATCGGCAGCATCGTCATCACTAACATCAACGCCACCGTGGCTGTGCTTGTGGCAGGCTTCAATCGTTATCAGCTATGTCAATGACATATTGTCATTTGGGGTCGTTGTTCTGATTGTCAATATTTTATTGAGAAGAAAACATGACCTGGTTAAGACTAACCTAGATCTTTCATCTATTAACTTAAGCAGATAGGAGTTGACCGCAAGGAATCTCAGTGGATAAAATAGCAGTTAGGGGTGGCATGATGCATCTATGCACTTACGTGTGAGAGAGTTCTCCTTCACTGTCAGGAGGCCCTGACTTGAGGATTAGCATCCCTATAAGATGAAGGGACGGAATTTCACATTCAATACCCAAGAGATCTTATACTACAAAGGAATGGCTGACGGGAATCTAGAACTAAGACCTGTTTGTCCCCTAAACCCAAACTATTTTGGCTCTTGTATGGGGCTCTGTCCAGGCCGTGGTCCCCTTGTTCATGAATACAGGTAAAAACAATGCTGCTCTCAAAACTGAGTGCATCGAAGATCAAAGAAGACTGTGGTCTGTGAAAGATCCCATAAGCTAGGAGATGATAACAGCTGCTCGTTTCATCTTGGTCTATGCAAAGCGGCTTCGAGGAAGGAGTCGTCTTGGAGGAGTGCCATCTGCTGTCTGGGTTCATGTGCTGGCTGGACGGCAGATTCACTCACCTAATTTTTTAGGGTCTTGTAAAAGGTATGAGGTAATTTGTCTTTGTTTAGTGAAAGATTTAGTGATGAGTTCACCCTGTGGTATAATTAGCCCCAGGCTTGTCTGTCCCAGAGGGGATCCCCTTCCTATCTTACCAAAACACAGGCAACCTGAGGCTGAGGGCTGTGTCATTCGGCAGAGTCTAGGCTAATCTAGCAGAAATGCTTTGAGTCAACAAGTCCTTACTCCTACCCACCTCTGAGAGCCGGCACTTCTCCTCAAAGCTAAACAAAAGAGTACTTTGTGCCAGCACTAAGGTTGAGCAGATGACATACACTCCCCATCTTGAGCACTTTTAAGAACTGTTGAATTCTTGATCCGTGTTCTGCTGTTGCTTCCTCAGTTTTGGGGCGGTGTGGGGGTGGGAAGCCTAAAACAAAGGGGTGTTCTTAGGAAGCAGGAGGCGCTGGCTTATGTATCCTTGCCTAGGGGATGTGCCTCGACTTGACTTTCTAAAGAGACTGAGCATAAGGCTAGGGGCTTGCCAGCTTCAGAAAAAGAAAAAAAAGAAAGGAGGAAAGGAAGAAGACAGAAAGAAGGGTTTGCTTAAGGGAGTCTGTACCTTCCTCTTCAAACCCTGTTTTGTTCCTGACCATAGAGCAACCAAGACAGTAAGCACTTGCTGTCCCATCCCAACCTCTTAGATCATTTGGCTATCAGATGACCTTGGGCCAGCCAAATGACCTCCATCCTTGTCTTTGCCAAAATGGTGGTCTCCCTCCCTCCCTGCCTCCCTGCCTCCCTCCCTCCCTCCCTCCCTCCCTTTCTGTCTCCCCTCTTCAGAAGTAAAACATCCTTTGCCTAATTGTTGGAGATAATAGGAGGGAGGCCACCAAACCAGCAGTGACAGTATGAGAACTTTGAAAGTTTCCACCTTCACATGTTCAAGTCCATGCCATGAGTCGAGCGCTCAGATCCATCATAACGATCCTTGCAGTGCTTACAACGGAGCCAAATACGGTCTTGGCAGACAGTCAGTTTACAAGCAGAATCTTCCCTTTACTCCCAAGGAAGCACTCTAGGAACCGGGATTCAGAGATGCTAGGACCCAGGACCCAGTAAGTACAACAAGCATGCTGGTGACCAAGTTTGTGGGAATGAAGAAAGTCTGCATTTACTCCCTAGGGGATCTAGGAAAGGATGCTCCAGATGTACAAAGTCAAACCCTCCATCTAAACCGCTTGCTGTGACTATTTGCATGCTCGACTCGCATCTACAATGTTCAAGGGCCTTCATGATCTTGCGTATAAGGTTGGTTCTCACCTCTGAGACAGCCAAGTGCACCGGCGGGCACAGTGGTACAGCTCTGAGAATGACATGACATGCCTTCCCTGACAGGCCTTCTCCCATGATTCCTTCCTTGATTCTCTGAACATCTCTGAGTAGATAACGACTTTCTCCCACTTGTTCTCTCTCAGATACTATGGCCCTTTCAACCTATTAGCCCTCAAAACTTCACTTCTTGAAGTCACTCTGACTTGACTATAATGGATGTGTGTGTGTGTGTGTGTGTGTGTGTGTGTGTGTGTGTGTGTGTGCGCATGCTTGCTTGCTTGCTTGGTTTTTGTTGTTGTTTTTTGGGATTTTTTTCCCCAAAAAGAAAAATAAGGTAGTAATTTAAATGAAATTGCCACAGGATGTTACGGCACCTATCACTGGAAGTTGGAGTTTATTTTATCATTGTTCAGACCTGGGCTAGGATCAGACTTGCCTTGAACACTGGAAACTGTTTCTAGAACCAGGCTCTCCAAATGTCTTCAAGCACCCCTACTTTGGCCTCTTCAACTGCCGGAGTGAGACCACAGTATAAAGAAGTTCTGCCTGCCCCATTTTAAGACTAACCTGGGTAGGAAGTACCTGGGGTATCAAAGGATTCCTGCACCAGCTACCAGAAACTTGAGGCCACCCAGACCCCCCACACACAGGATAGCTACTTCTTAGGTGATATTAGACAGTTCAAGAGGAGAGACACCTGGCTGAGTGCATTCCAGGCTAGGGATCTTGAGCTAACGCCATCATGGCTCCCAGCAGCATCCCTAGCCTCTTAGGTAGGGTTTTCCTGTGAGTGCTGTAAAGTTTACAAATGTATGACCATTCTCAGGTCCTTTTGTGCTTGAGAAGGCAAATGGTTCCCATAGGAAAATCCTTTCCCACCCTGTGTTCCTAGTCCTACTAATTCCCACTGACTACTGTTAGAATTTGCAGGCAGCCATTGGAGTGGACAAGGCTCCTCCGTTGTCCTTACCAGACCAAAGCAAGGCACGCTTTAATGACAGTAGCTAAACTTTGGTTAATTGCAGGCTGCTCTGAAACCACTTACTTAATTAAGCCAGTTCAGGTCTCCGCGTCGCACTCGACCCTTTAGATAAAGGCCGTCAGACCGTGCTTTGGTGGGAATTCTCAGTGCTGTCTTTTGGTTCCAGGAGCCGCATATTTCATGAATTACTCTGTTTTGTTTTGTTCAAATAAGCTCCACTAAATTTAATCGGTCTGAGGAATTTTCCCTTCTTCACACCATTTGGGTCTCAAATTGGACACCGTTCCTCTGGGAATTGTCTCTGGCTCTCTTGCCCCCCACCTCTCAACCCCCACTCCTCCACCCTCACCACCCCCCAACTCCTCGACCCCCACTCCCACCTCTCACCATGGTGAAAGTGCTTTCTCATGGCCCCTCCCTGTGTTTTTAACACTATTATCACATTTATTTATGTGTTTTTCTCTGCATTTGTCTTTCTCTGTCTTAGCATATGAGTCTGTCTGTCTGGGCAATAAAATGCATGCGCTTGTGAAGTTCAGAGGACAACTTACAGGTATCTGTATCCCCTCTGGCCTGTGGGTCGTGGGGATCCAGATCAGGTAGACAAGCTTGAGAGCCAGTTCTTTTACCTTCTGAGACATCTCCCCGCCCCTGTTCCTCTGTCATGTGCCACGAGTCTCCCACCCGGAGGCTGTACTGTCAGTTCTTCTCATTAGACAGAATGTGTGGTAAAGCAAGGCCGGTGTCTATCTTGACCATTACTGTATTCCCAGCATGCAGCTCAGTGTAGACCAATTGTGTAGAAGCTTCCCTGTTAGGCTGATGTAGGTCATCAGCCCCAACCAAGGTTCCATCAACTCTCTTGTCAGGACACCAATTTGATGATGGGTTCCTGCTATGGATGTAAGGCAGTGGTGGTCCTCAACCTTCCTAATGCTGTGACCCTTTAATACAGTTCCCTGGGCTGTGATGACCCCCCCCATCACAAAATGATTCCGTTGCTAATGTGTAACTGTGATTTTGCTACTGTTACGAATCGTAATGAAGATACCTGATACGCAGGTATCTGATGTGCGATTCTCATGGGGGTCATGATCTCTCGGGTTGAGAAATCCTGATATAAGAGATCTGCTCTGCCCAGGTTTACCTTCTGCACAGGTCTGTATCTGATCAAACGCTCCCCAGCGTATTGGAGTAGGGGTGCAAGATGCTCGCCCCCCAGCAATCACCTCTCGCCAGCCTACACTGTAGGGAACAGCTGTAATCTTATGTTCCATCAGCTCGGGAGGCCCCAGGGTCTCAGCCTGCCGCTCCTCTGACACATTTCCAGTTGCCAAAACAAATTTCCAAAAGACTGCAACCGAAGCTTAGCACTAACAGTGGTCTGACCACGGGCGGGGCAGAAACAACTGATTGCATCTGCGGCTTAGAACACGATGCCTTTATTAAGGCCATGTGGGACTCACACCGACTTACCAGGTAGCCTCATTTTGCTGATTTACACTGGCCTTGCCGCCAGCAACAGCCTGCCTGGATGAAGAGAGTTACATTCCCTGCCATCTCACCTCAACCCCAGGATGTGTTAACACTGTAAGCAACAACTCTGGCCAACTTATTTCACCATGTTTTAAAATGTAAATATTTGAGCCTTTCATATAGTGTTATTTAAAAAAAAAAACTAAACAAACAAAAAAAAAACTGTGCTATGAGAATTTCATCGGGCCAGAATTCCACGTTTCATTCGACTTTACTAGAACTTGCCTTTAGCATAAAATTTTTTGTTCAGCACTTGGGAAAGGTTTTTTTTTTTTTTTTGACTCAAGGGCGTTCTATTTAGAAAAGAAAAACAAATTACAAGCGACTCTAAATTCCTTTCAGACAACTGAATATTCTCTCATGTTGTAAGAGAAGCCAGAGTTATAGAACAAAAACGGGCTTGGGTACCAGGCAAATGGGAGATTCGTTTTCTTGATGTTTTATGATGTTGGGGATCCAACCCAGGGCCTCACACCTGCTAAGCAAACCCACCAGGCCCCCAGCTCTAGGACTGAATCTGTTTTGTCTGTCCTGTGTATAGTCTTATTTAAAACAAACCAAGCAGCAAACCAAAGTGCCTAAGAGGAAACATCAAAACTCAACTTATCAAAGTGTAAGGAAGTGAAGATTCATTGCTTGTGGTGTCAGTTTATACATTGATGTGAGACGATACAAGTTCATTTGATACAGTATCAGGGGCCATGGCGGCAGGCCACATAGGATTGGTCCTAGTTCTCTCTTTCTTGGTTCCTGTGGAGACAACTCCTGCTCGACTTCTCCTCTCAGTGCTCACAGCTTCTAATAAACCCCCGGCACTGAAACAGGATTGGAGGATTGGGGAGGTGTGTTGCTTGACAAGGGGGTATGCTATTCCTGCAGAAGACCCAAGTTGGGGTCCCAGCAGCCATGGCGGGAAGTTTGTAAATGTCTGTAGCTCCAGTTCTAGGTATCTAATGTTCCCTTCTGCCCTCCATAGGCATCTGCAATTATGTGCACATACGCAAGCATAGACCGCACACAACACAAAGTAAAACCAACTTGAGGTAGAAACAAGTATTTAATGAGGAAGCTATTTCTGTGTAACTGCTGCGATACAAAAGCAAACGTACGTACAGTGTCATCTCTCTCCCCGTCTCTGCATCTGTTTCTCTGCTGCCCCGGCCCCACCCCCGCCTCTTGGCAACTTTGTAGCAGGCACATGTAGAACAGTTAAGGCTGGTGTAGAAAGCCACAAACATAAGAATGTTCCTGCAAGAAAGAACCGCCAGAGGCTCTGCCAGAGCCTTACTGATACAGATGAGGATGCTCGCAGGTAACCATCGAACTGAGCACAGGACCCCAGTGGAGGAGTTCGAGGAAGGACTGAAGGAGCTGAAGGGGTTTGTAACCTCATAAGAAGAATAACAGTATCAACCAACCAGAACCCCCAGAGCTCCTAGGAACTAAACCAACAATCAAAGAGTACACATGGAGGGACCCATGACTCCAGCCACATACGTAGCAGAGGGTGGTATTAGCATCAATGGGAGGAGAAGCCCTTGGTCCTGTGAAGGCTCCTTTCCCCAGTGTAGGGGAAATGCCAGGGTAGTGAGGCTGGAGTGGGTGGGTGGAAGGGGAAGCATCCTCATAGAAGCAGGGGGAGGGGAATGGCAGGGGGAACTGGGAAAGGGGAAAATATTTTAAATGTAAATACATAAAATATCCAATAAAAAAAAATGAAAAAAAAAAATGAAACCAGCTCTTCCACACCCAAAAGTGGAGCCTTGGCGCCCTCTGCTGTTCTCTCGGCATAGTGCGCCGCATCCTGAGTTATTTAGAGGGAGTTGGTGTGTCTCTGGGCAGATGCTGCCATCTCCTGGGTACAGCAGCGCTTAGCAACATCCAGGGTGTTAGACGTTGCAGGCTAGAAACCTCTCCATCTATGTGATTCCTATCTCCAAACCAGTCTGGAAGGTGAGCTTCTCATGGCCACAAAAATTCCGTCCAGCCTATCGAGCAGCTCTTTCCTCAGGAAATGAGTCACAAAGTCCCTCTCATGGTCATAGAAGCAGTAACAGCTGCAGGGGTGAGGAGCGCTGTGCAGCTCCAGGGAGCAGCTTTCACTCGTGCTAGGGCAGGCTTTTCAATGATGAAGCTGCCTTAAGGCACCCCCGCTGTTGTGAGTGAGCCTGGTAAATGCACTACTTCACGCCGGTGGGCCGCGGAGGTGCAATCTTTGGTCTATTGACAGTGCTGTATCCTGGATGAGGAGATGTTTGTCCGTATCTCCCAGGGAAAGTCACACAACATTGCCACCCATATACCAAACTAACCTTCCTGCTCTCAGCCCTCTGATCTTTGAAACAACTTTCTGAGGCACATGGCTTTCTGAAGGATCAGTGTTATGGATAATGTCATTGTAGAAAGGGTAAGAGGCATTTTTACCCAAAACTAATTTTTTACATGTTATCTACACATTAAAACAAATTATATATATATATGTGTGTGTGTGTGTGTATGTGTGTGTATGTGTGTGTGTGTGTGTGTATATATATATATATATATATTTACATATATGTAACAACAATTGAAGAAGAAGAGGCCTTGAATTTGGGAGGGAGAAGACAGATATGGCAGGGAATGAGGGGGGTTGAGAAAAAGGGAAATAATATAATTATGCTTTAATTAAAATTTTAAATGGGGGAAAAAGAAAAGGCAAATGGCCGTGTATTTTAGAGTAAATTACCATGTTAGTTCGAGTTTCTATTGGTAGCATGAACCACCATGACCTAAAGCAACTTGTGGAGAAAAGGGTTTATTTCATCTTCAACTCCTCAGGCACACTCTGCTATGGAGAGAAACCAGGGCAAGTGCTCAAGGCAGGAACTTGGGTGGGGGTGGGGGGAGCTAACACAGAAGCTGTGCGGGAATGCTGCCTGCTGGCTTGCTTTTTATAGCTTGCTAAGTTTGCCCTTCTTATACAACTCAAGGCCACCTGTCTGGGTGTGGCACCACACACAATGAACTGGACTCTCCCATACCGGTCATTAATTATGAAATTGCTCCACAGGCTTGACCACAGAACAATCTGGTAGGGGCATTTGCTGAACTGAAAGGGTTTGGGTTTTTTTTTCCCCCTGTGAAGAACTGACTGGGGACATAGACAGATACACTTGTAAACATACTACAGTGTATCTGGGCATCCAAACACTATGTGGTAT
Organism: Rattus norvegicus; assembly: GCF_021556685.1. NCBI lineage: Eukaryota > Metazoa > Chordata > Mammalia > Rodentia > Muridae > Rattus > Rattus norvegicus. The sequence continues at coordinate 56,770,374 of NC_141552.1, read as the reverse complement.
GACACTCCACCATTTTATAAGTTTTATGTGTTGATTTAAAAAATTGTAAGAGGCCAGGAAGGAAGGGGTACACCTAATCTTAGCATTCCAGGGGCCGAAGTAGTAGGGGACTGCTATAAATCCAAAGCCAGCTTGCACTAAATAACACATGGCAGATTAGCTAGGGCTAAATAGGGGTGGAAAATCACCCAAACTCCAGAAGTCTCATCCTGAGACCAGCAGGAGTAGGACCGTTTCCCTCCTTTCTCTGGGCCTGCATGTTCTGGTCCATTGTAGCCTCAGGACCTCTACCTCCACCACCCTTCAGGTAGTCACGTAGCCTGGTGGCCAGGTTACAGGTTAAATGTCCTCTCTCCCGACAAGGACATGCCGGGCAAGCACCTGGAATTCCACTTTATGCAAAGGAAGCATTTGCAGCTCCCAGCACCCAGCACCAACCAATAATGTACACTCACCCTGAAAACCCCCACCCACTCTCCAAGGTTTATATAGCCCTTGCTCATCCCCCCAAAATAGAACGGTTTCACTAAAGGCTCTCTCCAAAGAAGGCTATCCTCTCACTGCCACCCAACCCCCATCCCTCAAACTCACACCAACCAAGATCCTGCCTAACCTACCCACCTACCCACCAACCCACTCGGCTAAGCTTCATTCCTTCCAGTCCAGCCCAGTGTTCAATGGTGCCTGGATATCCCAAGAAGAAACGCACACCTGGGTTGGCAGGGGTACAGAGAAAAGAACTTGTCTCAAATCAAACAAACAAATAAGAAATTGTAAGATGTCCAGGGTACCTTATCCAAAGTAAGCACCAATAAAAACCAGTTTCTACCTTGGGGGGGTTTGGAGGTGGACAGGCAGGGATCCAGGTGAGCAGTGGGGGTTGGGTGGGGGTGTGGAGTGTGTTCGAGGCAGTACTACAAAGGCATGCTTGCATAAGACCAGTGGGGAGGCCTGGTTGTCTGCAACAAGGACTTGGGGCTTAACCTTGTAGTTCATAGGAAATCAGCACTGTGATAAAGTGGTACAAGCTAATCATTTCTGACCACATTGTGGTTGATGAGTGGACATTTGATGAGACTAGAGTCAGAATGAGAAGGCAGAGACTTAGAGAAGCCAGGCAAGTGGCAAGGACAGTCAGGGAGGATGGTGACACTAAGAGGAAGGTGGTGAGAAGAAGGTTGGTGTGAGGAGCTCACTCAGCACGTAGGAGGGGATGATCACGTGACCAACTAAAATGTGAATTTTAATTAAAATGTAAGTTCCTGTCTTTGTGATGGAAAGCAAGAGAAGGTGACAGAAAGGCAGGCAGGAGACCCTTGGTGGCCTCTTGAAAGGCCTAGCTCCCAGGAATTCATTCTAATGTAGCTCTACATCTGTAAAATGACCAGCCAAGTAGGAAGGCTGACACAAACCCAGTCGTTTGTGGGACCTTCTGGAAAACAGCCTTCGGTGTTTTAAAAGCCATTCATGTCACAAAGGTAAAGACACCAGCCCATCTTAAAAATTGAAATAGCCAGGGGTTGGGGATTTAGTTCAGTGGTAGAGCGCTTGCCTAGCAAGCGCAAGGCCCTGGGTTCGGTCCTCAGCTCCAGGAAAAAAAAAAAAAAAAGATTGAAATAGCCACATTCCGCCTCCTGGCTAGTTTGACAGTGTGGCTAGCACTGGCCTATTCCGATAACTTTCTCAATTTTGCTCTGATCCAAAGCAATCATCCAGAGCCCCTAGAGGTTTATAAACAACTAAAATCGGTTAACCCTCTACAGCAGACTCCTGTGGGATGCTAAGAGCTGCATGGCTTTTAGACCCAGGTGGAACGAGCTGGGTTTCTCTGCTCTGTTACTGGTGTTAGATAAATGATAAAATCTCCCCAGGATTCAGTTTTCTCATTTATCAAGAAGAAAGAATAGGGAAAGAGGAGTTGTCACTACTGTGGCAGGCAGTATCGAGATTAACGTAAAAAAGCTCATTGCCAGAGAAAGACTGGAGCCTTCCTCCCCCAATTAGAGGCTACGTTGTAAGAATATAAGAAAGCAGAGACTGCCCAGAACAGCCTACTACCCCTTCACCGGTACTCAGCGGCAGTCTATTTGTGCCACCAGGGAACCCACAAACATTTGGGGAGAGTCTCCCTACCTTAATTAATCTAGATAATCCTCCGCAGATGCACCCAGAGGCTCGTTACCATGACAATTGTAAAACCTGCCCTCAAGTTCGCAGTTGAGATTGGCCTTCATAAGGATATCATATCGGGATAAACAACTCTGGAAGAGAAAGAAGCAGGATGGCGGGAGGGGCTTCGATGAAGGCAGCAGCAGCCCACCCTCGTAGGCAGTTTTAAAGGTGAGAGTTCTCCTTAAACTGCTCCAAACTCAGCCGAGGCCAGGGGTCTAGTCCCACCTCAAGGGTCCATTTATACTGCTAAGACAGCAGCCACACCCACCGGATGTGGGCCGCTCCAGGAGAATCGCAGGATTTTAGACCAGCTTAGTATAACACTGCATTTCCAAAGCGGAATAGGGTCCACTACCTGCTGGATGTGTGGAAGGAATGTGTGGGTGGCTCAGCGAATAGTCTCTGTGGAGTGTTGGGGGCACTGGTAGTGGCAATGGGAGCCGCTGGTGACTTCAACCAGAAGCCACATGGAGCGTGTACACCTGGACAGAATGTACCGTAGTGGCTTCTGCCGAGTTCATAACTCATGAAGAAATGGGAACTCAGAGCTGGAAGGTAACGGGGTTCAGAATACACAACGATGGGGATCAAGATATCTAGGTTTTCATGGCATCTCACCTGTGGAACTTCTGGAACTATCTAGCCTTCTCAGACCTTAACGTCTCAGTTTCTTCATGGGAAAGGAAAGCCCATTTTGTGAATAGTCAACTCAGAGTGCCCATAAAATGCCCGAGCAGAGACACACCAGCAGTATACAGGAACTTTATCCTGAATATTAGAATTCTATCAGCGTGTCTTAGTTAGGGTTTAATTGCTGTGATGAGACACCATGACCAAAGCAACTCTTACAAAGAAAAACATTTACCTGGGGATTGTTTACACTTCAGAGGTTTAGTTCATTACTGTCATGGGGGGAAAACATGTCAGCATGCGGGTAGACATGGGGTTAGGGGAGCTGAGAGTTCTACTCCTTAATCCACAGGCAGAAGGAGACTGTGTGCACACTGGGTGTAGCTTGAGCAGAGGAGACCTCAAACCCCACCCCGACTTGACACACTTCCAAGGCCATACCTACTCCAACAAGGCCATACCTCCTAATAATGCTACTCCCTATGGGTCAAACATTCAAACACAAGAATCTACGGGGGCCATACATACTCAAACCAACACACAGTATATACAAAGATGGTTAAATATGGTTATAAAGGAAAGCTGGGGAGATGGATCGGGCAGTAGGCTTGCTACACAAGCACAAACACCCAGGTTTAATACCCATAACCTGTCAAAAGCTAGGTAGGATGGCATACGCTGGTGATCTTAATGCTAGGAAGGCAAAGCCAAGAGGAACCCTGGTGCCTGCTGGTCAGCTAGCCCAGCCTAATGGGTGAGCCTCAGGTCCCAGGAAGAGATCTTGTTTCAAAGACCAACATCTAAGAAACAGCATCGAGGTTGACCTCTGACTTCCCCAAGCCATGCACCTGCCTACATATGTGCACATGAAGGAACACACATATATACACAGATAAATGAATGTTTGATGTCATTTAAGCATTGTATCTCCTTCACAGAAATGCCCAAGCTTTCATCACGCACAGCGCATCTTTAACACTTGTATGGGTTACTCACGTTTACCCCATGGTAGGGTCAGTTCTGACCCGTGTTCTCAGTTCCCATTGACTCATCCTCACTTCTGCATGACAACCCAAGGCCATGGCTTCGATCCGGCCTTCCTCAGTACAGGAAATACTGACTTTCACGTCAGCCCTTGTTAGCCACATGTTGAGCCCACCCATTTTATTTTAAATATTACTCTCTAGAAACTCATTTTTAAAATATTTCATTAAAAGGAATGTTATTGCTAAATATGGCTACCTAAAGTGAATTGTCTTTGGCAGCAGAGCACAAATAATAATAAGAAGAAGGAGGAGGAAGAGGAGGAAGAGGAGGAAGAGGAGGAGGAAGAGGAGGAGGGGGAGGAAGAGGAAGAGGGGGAGGAGGAGGAGGAAGAGGAAGAGGAGAAGGAAGAGGAGGAGGCAGTGGAGGAGGAGGAGGAAGAGAAGGAGGAGGAGGAAGAGGAAGAGGGGGAGGAGGAAGAAGAGGAGGAGGAAGAGGAGGAGGAGGAAGAGGAAGAGGGGGAGGAGGAAGAAGAGGAGGAGGAAGAGGAAGAGGGGGAGGAGGAAGAAGAGGAGGAGGAAGAGGAAGAGGGGGAGGAGGAAGAAGAGGAGGAGGAAGAGGAAGAGGGGGAGGAGGAAGAAGAGGAGGAGGAAGAGGAAGAGGGGGAGGAGGAGGAAGAGGAGGAGGAAGAGGAGGAGGAGGGAGAGGAGGAGGAGGAAGAGGGGGGAGGAAGAAGAGGAGGAGGAAGAGGAGGAGGAGGAAGAGAAATAAATCAAATAAATTGTATTCTTAAAAAAAATAGCTGCTTGCCCAAGACTTTATTTAAAAGGGGATATTCAAAGATTAAAGTTTGTGTTTCAGGCACCTTAACCCAAAACTATGGGTTTATTTCTTACCATTTTGAAAGGAGATTAACACCCTACCTGGGTGATTTAGGTGTCACCCAGCCCACACAGAGCATTTTGACATCTGTCCACACTGATCTAAGTTACACATATAGAGACTATATTGCTGGGGCATGGTGAAACACCCAATCCTTTAATCCCCACACACATCATGCAGAAGCCACTATCTCTCTATGAACTCGAGGCCAGAGTGGTACACACTGCAAGTTCTAAGACAGGGGATGTATAGCGAGCACCTTATCTAAAAAAGGAATCCTATTAGACAGATGGATACGTTTATAACTGGGATTAGGTTGAACATAGATATGCCTACGATTCCCACCAAAGCATGTGCTTTTTAAGTCCTTTATGGGGAGAAAGGCTGCATTGCAGATGTAGCAGTGGGGGTTGGGTACCCCCACAGCCCTCTAGTCTCTGCATTTGACCAAGATGCATCCGCAAAGCCTTCACAGTGTGCTTGCATAAACAAGACCAGCACGCTGACAGCACCAGCTGACATACGGATGTGCACAGGGGAAATACCACATGGTCCCACCCATAGGTGGCCAATCGCTGCTGAGAGAAAGAGAAACTCTCCTCCAGGGATGTTTCCACATAAGGACACATGTACAGATTAGCAGTGCTAAATGGAATAAGTAAGTAAAACACACACACACACACACACACACACACACATACATATACATATACATACATACATACATATATATACATATATACACACACGCATATATATACATATATATATGCAGTGCTCATTAAATAAGACTTTTCAAAAGAGGCAAAGGAGACTGGCATTTTACATAACTCTACTGAAACTACCATTTTTAGTCTCCGGTTTTCAGTTGAGGTGAAGATTTCTTGGATCGCACTTTGTTTTGTGAGACACGTATATGAAATGTGTTTCAGAACAGTTCTGTACTGGCCCTTGGCCTAAGGTCTCATCTGACAAGTAACCAGTTCTTCCTCTCACTGGAAACCTGTCCCTATGTAGTTCAGCACAGACTCAGTCTTTCAATCTCCTGCCTCAGTTTTCCAAGAGATGGTGCTACATGCATGCCTACACGACTACTCTCTCTTGAATTGCACTCTCAATAAAAGGGCCCCTGGCTTGAGTCAGGAATGTCTGGCTGTACCACAAGGATACAAATGGACAGGGAAAACCAGAAGCTCTCTTTTCTGGCACGGTTCAGATCGCAAATGTGGACTTTAACGCCACCAGGTGGGCTTGTGGCACTCAGATCGATCACCGTGCCCACCTGGAGTGTTCCTCTCAGTAGGTCTGGGACAGGAGCCAGCTTCCTGACTTCCTAGCCAGTCCCCGGTGCTGCTGATGCAAGGAGTTTGGAAATCACTTTTCCTGGAGCTTGACCTTGATCGATACTGTTCCTCATTTCTGGGTAAGAGTGCTGCAAGGCCAAGTGCACGTCACCTACTGGAAATTTTTAAAGTAGATCCAGCCATAGCTGGGATAGCCTAAAGGGACAGAATCAGACCTTTTGAAGATGGTGCTGGGCATCCCTGTCCTGGCAGAGCTGCTGCTGACCTCGGCCTGAGGCCCGATTAGAACACTGGTGGCTTGTAGAACACCCACGAACACAAATGTGCTCCAGGTGGTTGGGATCTTGCTCAGACTTTCTATGGATGGATAATGCTACGGTTCCTTTGTTTGGTTTTAGGGGCTCTTTGCAGAGTGAACATCATTTCCACCCCTTCCTGGGCATGGGGACTCTTTGCAGATGTTTATGGGATACCTTTAAAGATATTTCTTTGCTGGAGTGTAAGGTCTTCTAAGTCCCAGAGAGGTTACAAGTTGTGGTGGGAGGTTTGGAGAACAGAAGCAGCAGGGGGAGAACAGAAGATGGAGGGTCTCTTAAGACTTACGTTGGTCTTAACATGGTCCCAGGCTTTACCCCTTTCTGCTTTCTCCGGAGGCTTTGGAGTGGATAATTCGAAGATGACACCAGAAAAGCAGGGAGCTTATTCCTTTGACTCTAGTGTCAGTCATTTGAGGTTACTATGGGCCCCAGCTGTGGCTATGCTGGGTTCGGGATCAGTGCAATGAAGAACACGTGGGCTTCCCATCGCACCCGCAGGAGGAGGGGGAATGAGGCCAGAGTTAACGAGTCAGCTGAGCTTCAGATAGCCTTGGTCAGGCCTAAAATTGGGTACCTGACGATAGTGAGCACTCTAGGCACATCTTGTCTCTTTATACACAGGAAGCGGGAGGGGAGGGGTGCTAGAAGGAAGTTACTTGCTCACAGTTGTAAGGACAAAATGACAACTGAAAATACTATGCCTAATTCTCCCTTGCCCTTCCTTTTAAAGTCATCTACAGAGTCTGCTATGCAGCCTATGCCTTCCTTAGATAGAAATCTCCCCAGCACTGGGATTATAGATGTGGGTTTCCACACCCGGCTGGACATCCTCCCCGTCTTTTCATTCAAATCTTTTCCAATGTAAAGAGCTGTTGGCCATCTTAAGGAGCCAGGAAGGCCCTTTTAAGGGCCGTATGACCTGGTCCCTAAGGTGGGGTAGAAGGAACTTCTGTAAGTGCCCCCTTCCTAAACTGCCAGCTGCAGTTATTACTTGTGTAGGGCAAATCAAATCGATACTCGGTATGGACTGTGTGATAAAATGAACCGTGCGTGCCCTTGCTTGAAGACTACTCGCTGCTTACAGACTGGATCTGTTTGGTCATCAAAGGGCGACATTTCTGTCTTTGTGATCTCTTTAGCGGGCTACTTGGGCTGTGGCCCCACACACTGACTTAAAAACTATGTATTGAGGAAACTGTCTTCTTGGTCACATTATGTGAGGAAGTCTCCTGGGTTGGCAGAGGGTTTTGGTTTCATTTTTTCCTTGACAAGGTCATACAGAACTGAGTCATGAGGGAAGTGTCCTCATGACAAGATACTGACAAGACACTTCCCCACTGACACCCTCAGAGTACTAAGCACATTTCTTCCAGCTGAGACTCTAAGGTCTACGGTGGCAAAACCTGTGGGAGCAACATTTTCTCTAATTTTCTTGGGAACTAGCAAAGTGCCAGAGTGTGGGGAGTGGTCAAAGCAGGTTGGACTGTTAGAGTTGGGATACTTCACTGATCCGGGTATGGTTGGAGAGTTCCTTGAGTTCTTATGAGGCAAAATTGGTCCCTATTGGGGATATGGCTCGGGAGTGGCATGCTTACCTGGCACACTCATGACTTTAGGTTCAAATCCATTGATTATTGGGCCCTACCTTGGCGTGTTTCCCTTCCCCCTCACTGAGCCTTTTAGCCTGCTATAGCAAGAAGTTGTTTACACCCTTGGCAGCTGCTCTCGGCCCTGATTTGGGCCCAGGACTTTCCATGGCACCCTTTCCCCTCACCAAGCCTTTCAACTTGTTGTTATTAAGAAATTGTTTATGCCCCTGTTTTGGGGCCGGGACTTTCCATGACACAGATTTTTCTTGTTCTCCTGTTTTCCTGGTTGAGGATTTTCACCTGCTTTGTTGTTTTTCCATGGCTTTTGCTTCTGGTATATAAGGAGATCTCAGTAAAGTCTGGATGGCATTCTTTTAACACGAATGACCCGGGTATGTGTTGCTGCTTAAATCTTGCAGGCCTACACCCAGTTCTCAGTGTCGTGATGATGCAGGCGATACCAAATAAAGAAGCTTCATTTACTTACTATATGAAATTTAATCACCATCATGAAGGAGAAAGAGGATGGACACCTCATAGGACTAAGGTGCTCAGAGACCCAGCCTTTGGAAAATAACTGAGATTCACTGATTGTTAGGGTGGGCCGCTCTTTTTTTTTTTTTTTTTGGAGCTGAGGACCGAAACCAGGGCCTTGTGCTTGCTAGGCAAGTGCTCTACCACTGAGCCAAATCCCCAACCCCTAGGGTGGGCCTCTCATGTTTGAACTCTGATAGTTTATAAGAACAGGAAGAGACCAGAACTGACACACCAATATGCTTTGTGTCTCCAGTTACCTAAAATCTTATCACTTGGGACTTTTCAGAAAGAAAGTCATCACCAGGCATGGCTTCTCAACCTTGTACCTCCAGGACCATGAACTGAAATAAACCTATGTCTTTATAAAGACAAAAATGGGTCCTTATATTAACCAAGGAGATGGGGCTTAGAGGGGTGGGGAGGAGTAAGGGTGAAATGCATGAACTCAGGATGACTTGGGCTAGACAGTGCGAATCTGTGTTCTCCTGTGGATTTGGTTTAATTCACAGGTCAGTTGTCGTATAGGGAGACTGGGGTGTTGGCTCTGTATGTCATAAGAATGGTGGCCACCACTTCCTCCATCCTTACAGTTCTCTGAGAATTTTTATAAGCGTTTCCCGTGTGTTCTCAGTCTGGCTCAGTGGTTCTCAACCTTCCTAGTACTGAGACCCTTTAATACAGTTCCTCACGTTGTGGAAACCACACCCCTCCCTCAACCATACAACTATTTTTGTTGCTACTTCATAACCGTAATTTTGTTGTTATGAATCATAATGTAATATCTGACCTGCAACCTCCAAAGGGATCCTGACCCAAACAGTGAGAATTGCTGGTCTGGGTCCTCCACGTAGTAGGTGTTTTGCAGGGGAGGAAGCTGAGGCCAAGGGGATTGGTTCACTCGAAGCCAGAGAGCTTGTACACAGCAGAGGTGGGAATGCAAGGGAGACAGTCCAGCCCCGGGTTCTTTCCACTAAGGTGACCAGTCTTTGAGAGGGACACACTGTCCTCTGTGGTGGCTTGAATGAGAATGCCCCTCCCCCAACGGGTCCTCTATTTGGCACTTGGTCCCTAGCTAGTGGCACAGTTTGGGAAGGTTATGGGACTTGTAGGTACTACAGCCCTGCTGAAGGATGCATATCACTGATGGTTAGCTTTGCAAGGGCACAGCCTGGGCCACACTTCCGGTTCATTCTTTGCTTCCTGTACGTGAGTGGAAATGTGATATCTCAGCTTCCTGCTCAAGCCACCTGACACCGCTCTGTCTCTGCCGTTATCAATTCCAGACCTCTGCAACGGTAAGTCCAAATAATCCGTTTCTCCTATATGGTGCCTGTCTTGCTAGGGTTTCCGCTGCTGTGAAGAGACACCATGACCAAGGCGACTCCTATAAAGGACAGCATTTAACTGGGGCTGACTTACAGGTGCTGAGGTTCAATCCATTATCATCATGGCAGGAAACATGGCAATATCCAGGTAGGCATGGTGCTGGAGGAGCTGAGAGTTCTACATCTTGTTCCAAAGGCAAAAAGAAGACTATCTCCCTTGTGGCCAGGAGGAGTGTCTCAAAGCCCACGCCCACAGTGATGCACTTCGTCCACCCCAACAAGGCCACACCTCCTAATAGTGCTACTGTTAGGGATATGGGTCATATTCAAACCACCACAGTGCCTTAGTCATGGTGTTTTATCACAGGAACAAAAAATAACTAATATATCCCTGCTCTCCTTCTAAGGAAGCCCACTCTCCAGGCCTCATCCTGTCCAGTGGCTGCTCAGGCTGTGTTCTCAACACTTCCCCGTCTGCCCTCCTCTGAGTCCTGTCCTGTCTTTCACAGTTGCGTTCTTTCTACCTCAGTTATAATATATATTAACAGTCCTGTGGTAGCCGCCAAAGCCGCCAGGAGACCCAGTGCCATGGGCACTCCAGACGAAACCTAGCTCTGTTGACAGAGTGTTGGCCTGGAGGTCTGGACGGCAAGGGAAGGTCTCTGTGGGCAGCAGAGAGGAGAGAGGGGCGGGCCTGAAATGTCAAGGACCCTACAGGGGAGGCTAGGGCTTCTCTGGACCACAGGAGTGCCTCCCTGGGTCTCTACTGATGGATGCTTTTCCACACCTGGGTATGGCCAGATTTGGTGACCCCTTCTCATCTGACATTCATTCACTGGACTGCCCAGGAGCAGGCATCTGACTGTTGAGCATCTGATGTATGTCTGTGGTTTGGCTGATGAGTGAAGTCCAGCGGATGCTCCGCCCAGAGATGCCCTGGACACCTCCCCACCTCATGGCCAGGGCCTCTTACTTCCAGCGACTCGATAAGCACAGAGTCAGGAGAGCCTTGGAATCATCTTTATTTCTTGGTAGTCCTTGAGGGAATGTGAGCACTGGTGAGGCCTCAGGCTTAGCAGGGCGTTCCTGTCCTTGGCAACTCATCGGATGGCTCCACATGATGCTGCTCCTCTTGGCCAGCCTAAGGTTAGTGGGAGTAGGGTGCAGGGCCAGAACCTTGGACACTGTCACCTACACACTCTTGTCTGCGTCTGCTGGCTCCTGCTGGCTCCCTCAGTGTGTCCAAGCAGCTTGGAATCCTCTGATCCCTGTACTCAGGCGACCTCTGAGTCCCATCCCCACCCCAGCCTCATTTCTCTCTGGTCTCTACTTCTGTTCACCAGGTGCCTACCTCCCCTCTGTCATTCTGAGCTTCTGGGATGTTCTGGGACTGCTCCCCAAATTCCTCCAGCTCTGTCTTCAGACTATGAGGAAAAAGCAGAGAAAAGAGAGCGAGCAGTGGCTCAGGGCACCAGGGAGGAAAAGTGGAGACAGAGCCTGAGATCTGAGACCCAGGCTGAGGGGCATGCTCCTTCTCTTACCCACAATTCTCTGGGCTATCCTGGGCCTCCCTGGCCTCCTGTAGCTTCTGCTCCACCTCCTTCAGCCTGACTTGCAGCAAAGTCCCTGCAGGCAGTGGCAGGACATCAAAGTGGGCCTCTGAAGCCATGGGCCCTACCACCCATCACTGCCCAAGTCTCACTCTCCATCAGCAGCTGATCTTTCCTGTGCTCCATCGTGCTGATCTCCTGGGCCAGTCGCTGCTGTAGGACCTGTGAGAACAGAGGCGGGTCTCTCTGTTCCTCTCTCCCGACTGCACCTCCATCCCACCCTACTTTGGACCTTTGACAAAATCCTTTCCTAGATTCAGTCATTGACTTGTGTTTTAACTCGACAGTTTCTGTGGTGGCTATAAGTTCACTCTACCCGATGTTTCCCATGTCTCCTTATTGCTCAGAATCCATTTTTTACAACTTTTCCAACTTCCCCTTTAAACTTGTTGTTCTTCAAATGTTCCAGGAGTCCAACCCTTCTGAAGAATGCATATTGTCCTCACTCATGTGCTCAACATATGTGGTCAGATGCCAACAAGTCAGAGTGGTAGCCCAGGGTTACTGGACCTGTCTCCTTTGCGTTCTTGGTTGTGCTCTGGGTATGCATTTCCCTACCCCTAAGAAACCTGAGGTAGAACCCTTTGGTGTACCACTGCCTCCTCTTGTCTGGTATGCTGCCTGATGCTCCCTTCTGCAGCTGAATGAAGGTTTTCTGGAGGGTCCCGTGGGCCTCTTTGAGGCAAACACGAAGTCCACAAAAGCTATGATAACAGCCAGCAGAGGTGCTGGGTGTGAGCGTGAGGGGTGGTGAAAACTGGCCAGTTGTAAGGTCAAGGGGGACAGGAAGAGAAGAGCCACAATCTATCCCAGGGCACCGGACCTGAGCAGGGGTAGAGAGTGACCAATCACAGACACTGAAGCCCAGCCTGGGGAGGAGCTTACATGGAACTCCCAGAGGTCCTTGTGTTGACTTGCCAGATCCTCCAGCTTCTCTTCCATTTGTTTAGCATCCAAGCTATGGAGACACCCAGAGGTGAAAAGTTGTGTGGCCAGGACCCACACTCAACACAGTCAGGTCAGGGGTATCTCATCCTCACCAGGTCCCATGCACCCTTCAGGTCCTGCCCAGTGCTCTCCTTCATGGGTCTGTCAATGCCTCCTCTCTTCACTATGCAGGCCCCACTCCCACAACTTAGCTGCCCACCAGACCACAACTTAGAAATAAGCCCAGCTTCTTTGGTCGGAGTCCTGACAACTGGACTGTACGCTTCCTGGGAGGGGACAGATCATTTGCAGCTGGACTCTGCCTGAGGCCCTAGTCTCTCTGAGAATGCTTCTCTCTCTTGTTACATGTGATCCATAGATCCCTCTGGGGGACCACAACACTGTCCATCCTGTTGTCCTTACAACTGTGTCTTCACAAGAAAACTGTATGTATAAAGGTGCAGTTGGTTACCCTGTCTAATTTATTCTATCACCACCACTTAATGATCACAAAACTATCCTGTCTCCATGCCCTATTTTATAGAAGGGAAACAAAGAGTATGTATTGTAATGGATTTGGCCTAATGCTGCTTGTATTTTGGGTCCCCAAAATTGTTTGCAGGAGAGAGTCTGAACGTCCATAAGTAAGACGCTGAGGGACTCCAGTTGGTTCTGATTGGTAAATAAAAATGCTGACAGCCAATAGCTGGGCAGGGCAGACAGAGGTGGGACTTTTGGGATTCCCAGGCTTGGGACCCAAAGAGAAGAAAGAGATCAACCCTCCCAAGAGAAGGAGAGGAGAGACTCCATGCCTGAGAAAAGTGGAGGACAGGGAGGCATAGCCAGCATGTGAAGGAGCAGGGAGAGTATAGCCCAGTTGGGCAGCCCTCCAGGTCCAGAGCAGCCAGGTAGAATATAGAATTTAATAAGCAATAACCTGGGATTATTAATAGGAGGTGGATTAACCACATGGAGGTTAGGAAGCGGCCCAGACATAGAGGTGATTAAGGCATATAAAATATATATATGTATGTATGTATATATATATATGTATGTATGTTTATGTACATGTAAAGGCTGTGTGTGTATCTTTCATTCAGGAATGCAGAACATCAGCCTGGGTAACTCAACAGTGCATCCATGGCTTCTCAAACTAGCCCTTGCTTTCTCCTCCTCAAGCTGGGGAGGAGGTGGAAGGGACTCTTACCATGTAGTCTCACTTTCTCTCTCTTGGGGATGTTTCTGGAGAATTAACAGAGCATCTGTGGAGAAAGCAAACACGACAGCCTGATGAGGGAGAGACCTTGAGGGAACAAAGTTAGGCAGAGTCCAGGGCCTCCACATCACCTAGGACATTGGTGGGGACTTGGGTGTATCCTTCGCACAAGGGGAGGGGAGTGGAGCAAGGCATCCTGAGGCTGCTCAGGAGGGTGGGCTTCCGAAGAGTAAGAAGAATGATGAATACCTTGCTTTTTGCACAGGACCTCCTCTAGGTGGACTTTCTCTTCATTCACTGGAAGACACAATGACACTTTCAGGCCCTGGAAGCTACATCCCTTATGCCCACTGCTGCTTCATCCAATAGGCAGAATCACAGAAGACGGGGAGAAGTGAGATAGCTTCCTCCTGCACTTATGACCATGTCCCATGGGAGCCATCTTGTTCCTTTCTCCCCTACACCACATCTGTGTTCTACGTAAGTGCCAACAGAGTAAAAAGAGTGACCACTCCGAAGAAAGTACAGATTCGTGTCGGAAGGAAGAATGAACTATTGAAGAAGCCAATACCATATCAGGTAGATTTAAAAAAAAAAAGAGGAACTAAAAGATGGCATCCTAGAGTGGCTAATCTGAATTGTATGGACTAAAAAGAGGACCCCATGTCCCAACTCACAGGAATCTAGTTCCTGATGCATGGCTTCCTGGAGTGCTTGAGCCTCTCCCAGCTCCTCACTGGATCTCTTCTTTGCTGGACCAAAGAGGGGAAGAAGGCATTGTGTGAGGGCTGCCTTGCTGCTGGTATCTACTGGCCAGTCTAGGGTCCCAAATTTACCTTGCTGCAGCTCATTAATTCGATGGATCAGGTCCTCGATCTGGGGTTCCAGGCTTCCCTCTGAAGACAGAAGGCAGACTGAGCCAGAAAGGACAGGTGCTTGTCTGTCCCAGGCCGCGCGGGGAAGGACTGCAATGGGGGCTGGGTTTCCTTTCTAGTCACCCACAGACTATTATGGAGTACCTGCTCTGAGCTTGGATCTGTTACAGGTCCTTGCAGGGCTTGCATTCTGGGTAGGGGAGATGGCTGTGACCCAATCTGGTGGCAGTGCCAGTTACAAAGATGACACAGGGTGGGTGTTAAAGAACAGATGGGTATTGGTGCTTTTCGAGCTATGGAAAGCCCCCATGTGAAGGGAAAGAAACAGGCCCTGTACACTGTGGGGAGGGCTGTACTGTGGGGAGGGCTGTGTGGAGTGGGAGCTATTCCCAGGAGAGGGGATGAGTATGAAACTCTTGCAGTGGGAGTGGGTAAGGCCCACAGGCAAAGTCACAGGGGATGGGTAAGCTAGCCGGGGAGGAGGGGGGTCCTACAGGACCACAATGGATGCTTACGGCTACAACTTGAGTGTGGTGGAACCTGGTGGTGCCCTTCCGTGGGCCCCACTGTCTTCGAAGGGGGCAGAACAGGCTGTTATTCCTGCCTCTCTGGTCTGTAGCTGTCATGGAAGCAGCAAGGCTTTCCAGTGACAAGTGCCACCTTGAGAGTTCTCAATGTCTCCTTAGTTGCTTCTGACCTCGTTCATAGCCCATTTTACAGCTCTATAGGGAGAAGCCTTCCTCCTGCCTCATCGTGTTCTAGATCAAAGGTGAGTCACAGGCATTGGGATATGAGTCTACTTGACATTTGCTGAGTCTCACTGGCAACACCTAAAGCAAGCTGGAGGGTCATTAGCTTAGCCCTGGGCTTTTCAAGATGACGGATTCCCTTTCTAGACACTTCTAGAAGAGTCAATGTCCTCTGAGGTGCTGATAGCAACTGGCAGAAACCCCTGTAGCCCAGGGACTTTATTTCACTGCAGATGGTCAGGGTAGGTCACTACTAATTTATAGTCCTGCAGTTTCCAGGACTATAAAATACAAAATTTTTATATAAATACAAAGTGTTAGTCCAGACCACAGCTGCAATGAAGTGTGGGAGCTAGAGCAGGTGATATGAGAGGAGAGGTTCCATTTCATCTGAAGCAAATCAGTGGCTACAGCAATTGAAGCTGAGAATAGTCTGGTGGGGTGGGGAAGTCTTACTTCAGACTCAGTAGTTGCTCCAGCACTTAAAAAAAATGGGTACTACTCAGTATAAGCTGGCTCCCAGGTTCCCTCTCAACAAAAATGCCGAGGGCAAAATACTCTGTGTTGTCCTTCGCAATTTGTGGGGTTTAAAGGGACAAGAAATATACATCTGCGAATGTTGTTTATTTTAAAAGACTCTCTGGATGACACTTGACCATTTAAAAACTGCTCTTGTTGGGGAGTAGCTCAGTGGTCCTGGATTCAAGCTGCAGCGCTAATAAACAAAACAAAACAAAAAATAGCTGCTGATTGCCTGTGGGTCTTGAAAAATGAATAAACAGGTACATGATAGAAGAATGGACTGATGGGTGGAAAGATGAATAGACTGATGGAGCATGTGGGGTGTGTGTGTGTGTGTGTGTGTGTGTGTGTGTGCATGTGCGTGTGTGTGTTTGTGCACATGCGCATCTGTCTATAAGTGAAAAAAGATTTTCCGTCCTCTTAAGGATTTTGAATTTTTAGCCGTGACCTCATTGTTTTGGCTCAAAGAATAGGAATCGAATCAGAATGACAGGATGATTTCCTAAAGTTGTGAGTTGAGGCTTTTAGGGTCTAATTCTGTTTGCCTCACTCAAAAGCTGTGAGTCAGACACAGGACACCTGACCTTTCTGTAGCTTTTTCACTGTCTCCAGCAAGTCTTCCGTCGTATTCAGAGAGGTGGTCTGCCCTGTAGAGATGAAAACCAGAATTACAGGACCCAGCAGGAGTATGGGTAAACCTGGGAAAGATGCAGAACCAGCTAGAAAAGCAGCAAGCTCTCTTTAGACACTCCTCAGCTATGGCCAAGGCTGGGCTGAGGGCCAGGTATCCAGCCACAGCAGGGCGCCTGGGGAACCTGTTCTCATTTTTGAGGATCATGGTGTATCCTGGAAAAATCAGCTTTGCTATAAGGGGACAAAAGACCTTCCTGAACTCCCCTTAGTCAAACTCAGGGTGAGAAGAGAGAATGTAACATTCAACTTTATGTCAAACTCCTATGAGTTTACATTTATAAGCGTGGGGCTGAATAATTTTAAACATAGTTACATCAAGTGTCCTTTTTATACCCAATACTGAAATATAAAAACACAAACTCTACGACTGAGTTCAGTTACTATTGTAAATATCTTCAAATACGAGTTTCAGTGGACAGAAGAAATAAGAAAGAGAAAGAATGAGCTGTAACCCACACCAATGAACTACAATGGATTGATCTTATTTGACTCCGAGTTCAAGCAAATGCATTTTTTTCATGATGCACACTTCTCTAGATGTTTTGCACGACCCCATATTACTTTAAAAATTCAAGCAAACAACCCTAGAAAAATGTGCCCTAAATTCTTGAAAGCAATGATAAAAGCTCAAACCTCAGTGACCTACTCCTCTCCCTAAGAACCCGGATGGAAAAGAAATACTGCTCAAAAACACAGACCGCAGCCAGAAAGTGAACGCAGAAGTGCTTCTCCATCATAGAGAAAAATCCCTTACCCTCACACCCTAAGTTCCTCAGTCCCTCTCCTTAAAGTCATTCGGTGATATAAACTCTTGATTCACATCCAGAGACGCATCCTTTCTCCACACACAGGACGTCATGTCATATAGGATGTGGTAGGTCTTCTTCTCACCTAACAAGGTTTACTGGTGATCAGCTCATTCTTTTTGGTGGCTGTGTGTCTTTCCACTACACATATACCATAATTTAGGAGCAGTCTCCTACGGTTGCCCTTGGACTGTCTTTTTCACAGCTGTAAACAATGCTATGCTGTTTCCATTTCTCAGCTGCTGACAGGAAGTAGGTCTTCCTTCTGTTTGCCATCACATGCTCTTCTGTGTGTCACTGTGTCCCATAGTTCCTTTCTCTTGTAAGGTTATTTACCTCGGAATTATCCTGAGCCAGTATGGCCTCATCCTAAGTAGTTAGATCTGCAAAGATCCCACAGGCTGGTTAGTTTGTATTTTGTTTGGATGTGTACAGATAAATACTTGCATGTATGTCTGTACACAGGTCTGGTGCTCTGAGGTCAGAAGAGGAACCAGAGGCCCTAACTAGAGTCATAGGGCTTTGTGAGGTACTATGTGGGTACTGGGAATCAAATCTGGGCCATGTGGAAAAGCTCGTAACCAATGAGCCCTCTTTCTTGTCCTGCTAGTTAGTATTTAACTATCAACTTGTCATAACCTTGAATCATTGGAGAAGAAAGTCTCAGTGAAGTCTTCAATTGAAGATTGTCTAGATCAGGTTGGCCTATGGGTGTGTCTTGGGGGTTAAGGGGTGTGTTTATTGTTAATTAATGGAGGATGACCTAGGCATTATGGGCACTATTCCCCAACTTGGGGGTTCTGAGAAGAGAGAAAACAGCTGGCTGAGAGCAGGGAGTAAGCAGGCAGCATGGCTACACGTGTTCCTCTCTGCTCTTGGCTGGGCATGTGTCCTGTGACTAGCTGCTTGAGTGAGTTCCTGCCTTGACTTCCCTGAAATGACGGACTGTAACTTGGAATTGTAAGCCAAGTAAACTGCTCCTCTCCTACACTGCTTTTTACAGAGTCGTTTATCACAGCCACAGAAATGAAACCAGAGCCTTCTGGTTTCAAGTAAGGCCACTGTTTCACATTTATTGATTTTTTTAATCCTGTAGCAATTTTATACATGTGTACAATGTATTATACTGTGAGGCTCTGATGGATCCAAGCTGGGAAAAGGGGAGCACCACACTTTTATTTTGATTGATTTTTATGATGCTGTAAATCAAACTCAGAGCCTTATATACACTAGACCAGGACTTTACTACCTAAGCTACAGAATTTACCACTATCAGAAGCTCAGTGACTATTTTCACCTTTTAGAAAAAAAAATTTCATGTGTCATTTAAATAAATTCATACCCACTAACATTCTGAAACTCTTTTAAGAAATGAAGTTTTTCCTTTTCTGAATCTCACTGCCATGATATAATCATCTCTAAGCTAGTACATCTCCTCCTGAGACATTTCCATTATTTAAAATGATTTTAATATTTTGCCAAGAAAGAAAAGCTCCCAGTAGAGAAAGATGTTTGTTTTCTAACATTTTATGAAACCTTTCAAACATGGTATGAGGCCATGATGAACCCCAGTTCTCATGGCCTTGGTGCTATGACGGCTAACATCACCCAGATTTGCTTGTCTTTAATTATACCCAGTATAGTTAACAATCGCCATGGAGAATCTCCAATATTCAGACCAAGTGTCCTGTTCCCTGACGTGGAACTCCAGCTGGCCTTCGCGACTTCTACAAAGGATCTGGCCATGGTTTTCCTCTCTCTGCCCTTTAACAGCTTGTCACAAGACCCAGAGTGAGTAACAAGAAAAAAATTAGCTTTATCTTTTCGTGTCTGAATGTTCTGCCTTATAGGTGTTTCTGTCCACCATGTATGCCTGGTCCCTGTGGAGGGGGTCAGATCCCGCAGAACAGGATTTACAGGCATCTGAGACACTGTGAGTGAGTTCTGGGTATCAAACCTGATCCTCTGCAATGGCAGCCGGTGCTCTTAACCACTGAGCCATCTCTCAGGCCCTCAAGCTATAAGAAATTTTAATTTCTAATTTAAAAAAATTTGGAACCTAGTATTCTCTGTGAACTTAAAACCAAACAGTAACAAAAAGCCTTCCATGTTACAAAAGAAAAGAGCCCGAGGATAAGTCCCCATATAACGTTTTATTTTGAAATCATTTCAGATGTACACAAAGGTCATAGAAATAGGCTGTGGTACTCTATCGGCATCTCCGTGTGTTTGAGTGTTTGTCATCTGTAAGCTGCAGATAGTACAGCCCTCTAGTCCTAGTACTCCAGTGCAATTCCCTATATGGAGGCTCTCCTGGTACCTGCACAACTTAACATCTGGTCCCACATTAACACAGAATCCTCAGGGGCGGCTCAGCTTTCACTTGCCCTATTATGTTGTAGATTACATTTTACTACCTGTTTTCTAAGAGATAAATAAAAGAATATATCACAAAGGCCTCCCTCAAATCCAAGGCCCCTCTCCACAATTATCGGTGTGCTTACCTCAGACACTTTTCAAGGAGCTGTCCTCGATGGGTATACCCCCCTCCTTTCTTGTTTCAATCCCAACTATTTCATAATAAAAATAAAACTTCTGGGGCCTACCTTCTTTGAACAGTTTCGATAAACAATGTTATCAACTGAATTTTATGTTTCCCCACTTTTTTCTTTTTTAAATCTGCATGGATAAACCTAGGTGTGGTCAGGTTTGGATCATGTCTTCTATCTTTGCCCGTTAGGTAACTCACCACTGGCTGCCCTCGGTCCACACTTGTGCAGTCTGCAGCCTGTCATTAGCTAGCATGGAGACTGCAGATGTGGGATAGCATCTGCTGGGGACTAAGCCTCTACCAGAAGGCCAGTGGGGCTGCATGTTATCCCCTATGGCCAGCCAACGGCTAAGAAATGGGACCTGATATGCCTCTAACTACCTCCAGTGCTGACGAAGTCCTTTATTAAACTCTGAGAATCTGAAAGGTTGATGATAAATGTTTAAATCTCTGTGGCACTGTAGCATGTGCTAATAAAGTGTGGCTTGTCTGATTTCTATTCTTCTTTGAAAACTGACACCCAACATGTGGCTCCAATTTAAGGCAAATTCTGTTAAAATGATTTCATATTCACCCATTAAAAAAAAAAAAAAAAAAAAAAAGGTCGCTGAGTCCCAAGCACCAAGCAGGTGTTTCAGGTGCCCAGGGACACTGCAGGTCTTACTCTTGAAAGTCACATTCATTGTTTTGGAATGCGAATGAACAGGTCTGGCAAGAAGCCACCTCCCATGTTTGGTCATGTAGTGACAGACTGGGTGTGCATGAAGGGAAGGTGATGACAGATACAAGGACACAGATTGAACACCCATTGGAGCACGGTCACACTATTTTCTCTACTTGAGAATTTTCTTTTTAAATTGATAAATAAAACAAGAATATTCTTGTAGTGAATTTACCATGAGAGATATTTTCTCTTGAAGGAACTGCAATTTCCAGTAATTTCTAGGCTGGACTTCATCCCCTTGTCCCCAATGAGGAAGAGAAACTGTCATTATTGAAGTCAAACCAAATTTGACAAAAGTGGGGGGAACCATGCTCAAGAGCCTTGAAAAGCCCATGTAGTGATCTAGGCTAACTGTGAAGTGAGAGGAGTTCCGTCCCTCAGCTGTGTAGCAACAGAGAAGTTTTGGGAAAACAGCACTATCCCTTCCGGACTTGCTTAGTCACGGGTCCTGAGATGAACTACTGGCTTGAGATGTTTAATATGGTCAATAAAGTTGGCAAGTTAACTTAGGTGATGAGAACACGCATGTTCTTTATTTCCACTTTGTGGAAGTTACAAGTTTCAATAGGCTAAAAACTTTTTTTTCTAAAAAATTCTCAATTATTATCATGAGCCGAAGCCTCTGTCCCATCTACCCTGTCCGCCCTCACTACCTCCGGTGTCTTCAGCTTTCTCAGCTCCCAGCCACTCCGCCTTCAAAGGCTCCAGTTCCGCAGCCATTTCCCAGCGTGAGGTATGTGCGCATGTGCCTCGGAAAAGAAACAGCAGGGAACGGCAGCGCGCGCCACTGCAGACATTGTAGGAAACCAGGGGTTAGGGTGACACAGGGATCTGCTTGGAGCAAACGCTAGGTTGCGTTTTCACGCATGCGCGCGCAACCACACGGCTCTGTCTCTAAAACAGGCTGGAATAGGTAGTGAGCAGTTGAGGTGGGTTGTGAGCACGAGCTCTTCAAGGGCTCTTCTTTAGGTCGTTACTGCAAGCGGCCAATATCCTGACAAACGTGTTCGTGCTGGGCAGCAGCACAATGCATTCCCAACCCCTGTCCCTTTATAGATGTCCACTAAAAGGTTTAGAAGAAAGTTAAATCCTTTCGTGAGTAATCGCTTTAGCGGCTAAGAGCATCTTCACAAAGCTGCATCCTGGCCCATGGACAAGTCAGGCGGTGTTTTACACAGTTGGGTGCGGGATGCCACCTTCTTATGCGAGTAAGAAACAGTCCAACATGGTGGGGCTTGGATCTGTTTGGAGGTTTTTTGTTTGCTTTAAAGTAGGGGAAGGAAAAATGATGGGGGGGGGGGCATGAAGGACAGAGGGATGTCTTGAGGGATTCAGCTTTAGGCCCTTTCTGTACAGTTTTTGTTTTGTTTTGTTTTGTATGTTTTTAAACACCCATAGGCTGGTTTCAAGCACAGGCTAGGCCTGCATTCCAAATTCTAGAGCCCTTGTGGGTTACCCACCTCTACCCTGAGGACAGCCTCAGCCCAGCCTCAGGTCTGTTTGGAAGATGGATGTGGTAGCAACTTGTGCTGCTCAGAGAGGCCTGGCGGAGACAGCTGGTGACAGGCATTCAGGCTAGTTAGGGAGGTGAGGCAGAGGGCAGAGGAAGAGTCCCGCTTTCCTAGATGTGGAGGTGCACGAGGGGGTTCAAAAAGCAACCTGTGCCCCTGGCTGCTGTTACCCTTCTCCCATTTGTGGGCAAACCCTGACATCTTGCCAACCTGCCCAGGGAGATGGGGACCAGCCCCACACAGGCCTCTACCCACATTTCCAGAGTAGACACAGAATGTAGAAGCCAAATGTGGTCACTCCCGCAGTCATTCAGAGTCCTGTGAACAGGCCATTGTTGGGGGCCTGGTCCGAGGAGGTGGAAGGGGGTGTGGAGTATTTGGGTGGGTAACGGATGAAAAGCCGGTCCTCTTCCTTCCTTACCCAGCGCAAGAGCTTCGTCACTACTAAGATGGCAGCAGCCTTGGTTACCAGGGGGCTGAGGCAAGTGTAGAGCTCAAACTTGGAGGTGACCTGGGGAAGGGAGGAGAGAGTCAGCTGGGCGAGAGCTGGGCATGAACAAGCAAGTCTGAGTTCCCAAACCCAACCCTGTGTGCTTCTGAAGCCTGGGAGACATGAGCAACTGGATATGCTTGCTGGGCCATCTGGTACTCATCCTATCGAGGGCAGCAAGAGGCCAGCGAATCAGAGCGTTCAATGGGGTGACTCTGTGTTTCTGTTTGCATATGTGCAGATTAGAGATAACGGAACAGCAGTACTCAATATTGATCGAGCAATCATTACATCCATGGCTGTCTTTGCCCCATGGCATTATCTCAGCCTTGAAGAGTGTAAGAGTCAATGGGGTCCTCACACCAACCTGAGGCCCAGCCCTGAGGTCTCTGGGAACTTCTCTGTGCCACTTCCCACCGCTCTGCCCAGGGTTCTTTCTGCTCCAGCAGCTTTGGCCTTTCTTTTGCTGTTCCTCCAGTACAGCCAGCTCAGCTTTGCCTCACATCTCGGTCTTTCCCCTGTGCACAGGCTGTTCCTCCTCTAGGGTCCTCTAGCTCACCACGTCCTCTCCACGTGGAAGCCACCTTTTCAGCAAGCCTTCTCCCAACCACTTGATCTAAAACCCTGGAGTTCCTTAGAAAAAGATAGTAGTGTTCCTTGGCAAAATGGCTGAGTCCAGGAAGGATGTAGAATGCCAAGTAAGCTGTACTTGTATGTGACTGCGATATGCCAATGGGAGACAGGACCCAAGCTGCTTAAATCAAGGAGTTCACTGGCTAAGTCCAAAATAACTGCAGAAAATTCTAGAAAAATATTTTACATTACTGAAATCAAGAACAATCTCAAGAGGCCATATTTATATAAAATAGAGACTTCTGGGCCAGTGAGATGACTCAGTGGACAAGGGGAGCTTGCCAGCGAAGCCTGACGATCCAGCAGGAAAGTAGGAGCTCTTATAAGCTATCCATTGACTGCTACACTCAACACACATGTGCATGCATACACACCAAATAAGTAATAAATAAATGTAACCTCTAAATTAAAAAAATCCAAGAAGAGGTCTGTTCTTATGTAGAGTACAACTATAAACGTAAAAGGCGGCATGGTAAGAAAAGCCTGATATCAGCAAGTCAATAGCTGGTAACTGCTGTCAGCTCAAGTCGTAGAAGCAGGATAAAATGAATGAGGGAGTGCACTTCTAAAACCCACAGCCACATAGGCCACGGGAGCCTCAGGTGCGTGCTAGCCACAAACACTATCGTACAAGTGTGGCCCTCTCCACCGTCCCTGAGAGCCGAGCTGGCGCCACAGACCCGTCAAAGAGCGCACTTATGGCGTGGTCCCTTCCTGTGTCCATGCTAGAGCACTAGAGAGCTGAGTCGGGGCACCCTACAAGCAAGTTTACGGATTGATGTCCTTGGAAAGTGCCAGGGCTACAAGTCAACAAAGTCTGTGGAACCATTCCAGAACAAATGAGACCAGGGTACATGAGTGCCTGAGTGAAAGGCCTCTTAGTGGTGACTCTTTATACCGGCTGTGCCACTTCCAGATCCAAGATTACTTGACAATTAAAACAATCACCCTAGCCTAGAACAATGCTGGATCCATATTAATATACCCTAGTACTTAACAAACCTATTGGGGGAGGTCTCACTTCCTATGGGTCTGCCTGCCTGGCCACCAGCCTCCCTCAGAAGCTGATCTTTAACAGACTCACAGGGCAGTCACTGTAGGTAGAGGGCACAGAGTGGTCCTCAGCCTGCAATGGTTAAGGAGACCTGGGCCCTCTACACTGCTTGAAAGGAAACTGGCAAGCACAGAGATAGCTGGAGATGGGATCCTTGAAAATCAAACACCCTGTCCTGGTGACAGCATGACAGGGCTAAGGTTGAGCTGAAGACAGTGAGAAATTCTTCTGTAATTAAAGACACATGTACCTATAGGGTCAGTGATGCAGATAAAGGCAAAACCTGTGCGCGTTCCAGTGAGCGCGTGGAGGGTGCTAAAGTTAGAAGGGATCATGACAGGGAAAGCAGGCTTGCAGAGGGAACTGATCTACTGACAAGCTCATCAACTCACCCAAGCCAGCAGCGTCTCCTTCTCAGCCACGTGGTAAATGAGGCGCAGGGGCCGGGAGGTGCTATGGAGGCGAGCATGCAGGCGGTGATACAGGTCGGACAGTCGCTGTCGCTCCTCCTCTCTGCTGTATGGGGCCTCTAGCTCAGGACTGCAATAGAGGGAGGCAGTGGCATGTAAGTCAGAGCCTGCCTCCCCTCTCAGGCTAGGGACTATAATTAGGTTACGGGCTCAGCCTCTCCCATTAGATTTGAGGGTTTCTAGTAGTTGTGAGCCAAGCTGCCTCCATTAAATTAGGAAAGAGAGCCTTTCTCCCACTTCAACAGAGGGACTCCTTTAGGTTGGTGCTCAAGCCTCTGCCATCAGAGAACCGTCGGCTCCCCATTTCTAGAGCATGGCTGGCTCTCTCTCCTAACTCCTGTGTACAAGATGCTGACCGTCTTGGTCAGGCAAGTCTCCAACTGACTTGGGGTCTGGGCCCACCTGGTAAACTGTGGCAGCTGCCGGTGCTGTTCAGGGATGTCCAGTGGCTTATAGAGAAAATGTCGGAGGCCAGGTGCTCCCACAGCCTGCACACTGTAGGCAGGGGCATTGGCTGCCGGGCCATTGGAGAAGCTGGCAGCCTCCCCAAGAGTGCGCAGGGCACCAAGGTTGTGCATCCCATCTTCTACTAAGCGCCGGCAGGCGGCCATGGCATGGAAGGCTTCACGGTTGGTACCAAGCAGCAGCAGGCAGACGGGCATGGAATCCAGGCGAGCCACATAGGCATAGAAGAAACCGTCTGGGTTAAAGCGAGGCAGGCACACAGGTGCCCAGGCCTCCCCTGCCGCGAAGGCTGGTGCACCCACCCAGTCAAGCAGCAACTGTAGATCCGCTGGGTCCAGCCGGCACTCGGCCAGCACATTCCTCTCTTGGGCTGCCGTTATCAGTCGACCGCCAACAGCCAGCACTGACAAGGCCAGGCCTGGGGCTGTACAGCGCCGCAGTAGTGTGCCCAGGGCATCCCGCAGTGGACGGGCCAGAGGCACACAGCGCACGGCACCCAGGAGCAGGGCGCCTGGGTCTTGCTCCACACTGTCCAGGAGCCGGTCCAGTGTACGCTCTGAGCCAGCCAGCAGGCGACGTAGGTCATAGTTCTGCTTATGTGCGAAGATGCGGGCCACGCTTGCACGCGTTAGTGTGCTCACAATTTGTGCGTGTACTGCAAGCAGCTCACCTCGTAGTTGTGCTGCAGACTGTGGAGTCCGGGAAACAGCCACCAGCAGGAGAGGTCCCTGCTGCAGGAACACCAGCTTGTGGTCCTCTAGGGGAAGGAAGAGTGGGTAGGGTGGACACAGACCAGGAATGAGCCAAGGGGTCGGAAAGCACACCTTTCCCAAACACTCTCCAATACACACAGCGCCTGGCCTGACTGAGCCTGTGCTCTTACTCTGCCAGCACCAAAATTAGGGCGAGGACAAACTAGGGTGATGAGGGCATTTGTGAGGATATGTTGGCTGTGGAGGTATCAAGAAATCTAGACAGACTTCATGGAGTCAGGTCGTGGGATGGTGAGATGAACAAGGATTAAGACAGCCAGGTCACACAGTACACCTCCTCACTCCCAAATGAGACCAGAGCACATGCTGCCAACCATGTGGAGCCCAAAGAGATGTTCCTCCGGACAGTTACCCTGACCCACTGACTCACTGCTGGTGGGGAGGCAGGTGTACCCATGGCTAGTTATACAGACCTCTAACACCCAGCCATATCCCCCGCCAGCAGCCTGCCACTCTGACCCGTCCTCTTCACTCACCAGCATAGATGGCACGGATGGCATCTCCTGCACTCTGCACGAAGGACACCAGGGCTGTCATCACACCCATGGTGGCCGACAGTGCCTCCACACTACCATACCGTGAGTAGATGGGCTTGCCCGCCTCACTCAGCACGAACACGTGCTTCCGTTGGCTGCGCCAGTCCTCGTCACTGGGGTCCCCATCATTGGGATCCCCATCACTGGGGTCCCCATCATTGGGGTCCCCATCATTGGGATCCCCATCACTGGGGTCCCCATCATTGGGGTCTCCATCACTGGGGTCTTCTCCCTGACCCTCAGAGCTCCTCTGAGGTTCTCCAGTGGGACTGCTGTCTGAAGCTGCCGTTTTCCAGTGCTCACAAGTGCTTGATGGGGCCTCAGCCTGAGGCAAAGGTGATAGGAGGCTGGATGGCTGGTCCTTGGTCTTGGATCCTGAAAGGGAGCCGTGAGTGGCTCATCTCCCACTAACCTCATATTTTCCACAATCTACCAAATCCTTACCAACCCTCTCACCCCCTCGCAGTGACCTAAACACACTTACAAAGATCTCCACGTCTTCCTGGCTGTTCACTGAATATGGCTGACAATGGCTAGCACCCTCTTATGTCCACTAACACTAAAATTTCAATGAGCCCCACCCTAAAACACAAATAATCCAACAGGGTCTCACTGTTCTTCACTGGCCCTGCCACTATTCCCTTTAGACACTGCCACTCCCAGGTCTTCAAAGCACTCCACTCTCTGAATGACTCTTCATCTCCTAATCTGCGGAGGCTCGTCCTTACCTCCTCTGACTGCATTTTTATTCCCCGGATGTGTACTTATCCTTCAGTGACCAACATTTAAATGCCCCCACTGACTCTCCTAACACCTTTCTACCCTCAACCACATCCACTGATCCCCACTGACTCTCTTGCTTAACCATCCTCCCAATGATGGTCCTTTTTTTTTCCATTATAGTGGCCATTGATAGCCACTGACATCCAGATCACCAGGACTCCCCCTCTTTACTTCTACTGCTACATTAGCACCCCCCAAAATACATATTAACATCCCTGATTAGTCTTCAATAGCCTTTATGGAAGTTCTTCCTCTACTCCAGGTCCGATGGCCTCCACCAGTGGCCACCATTAACAATCACTAATGTACAAGGTTTTACCCTGTTTCCACGGCTTACCCCATTTTAAATCCCATAATGAAAGCACTTGCTTCCTTCCAGAACAATGTCTACTGACCCATTGACAAGCATCCATTTGTAACCCCATCTGACTTTTCTCACACTCAATGTTTTCATATTTTCTTTCTTTCTTTCTTTTTTTTTTTTTTTTTTTTTTAGTTCTTTTTTTCGGAGCTGGGGACCGAACCCAGGGCCTTACGCTTCCTAGGTAAGCGCTCTACCACTGAGCTAAATCCCCAGCCCCTCATATTTTCTTAATCGTGCACTGATTGTCCCATGTTCCCAGATACCCAAGCAACGTGTCTCAATTCCCATCACCTGTCAAGGCAGCCCTTTTGGGACCCAACTGCGCCCTTTTTGATTCTTAAGGATCTAGGCTCAGGTCAAGTACATTCTAATTTCCCTACAACAGAAGGGTGTCTCAGGATGTGAGTTACTCCAATGTTAAAAGGGGTCTGTTCCGGGCAAAACAGTACAGTCCCATCTTCCTAGCCTTGACCCCCTCACCATAGAAAACATTTACAGAGGCACAGTGCTGCCCCTCCCGGACAACAGCTGACACCCATTGTCGTCTTTGCCATTTCTCAACGATTTCAATTAAGTCAGCAAGTCTATGTCCAACGACCGGCCGAGCTATGCCTCTTGGATCCCCAAAGACTGCCCACTGGTCTCCCATTGATCTCTTCCCCACTCAGCTAGCAATGACAGCCCCAGGGATTGCTTCCAAGGCTTCATTGAGGAAAGCTATACCTGTGTCCTCCGGTTCCCCATCTCCGGGATCCAGCGTGCTTGAGTGAACCTCTTCACTGTCTCCAGCCTCCTCTCTGGGGAACTGCGTGTCCACCAAGTCCTCCACGCCCCCGGGGGCTGGGACAGCATTATCTCCTCCGGTCTCCATCTGCACATCCCTGGAGAGAAGGGGAATCGAGGGTGATGGGCAGCAACAGAAAACTTCTTAAAAGCCTTCAGGGAGTCAGACCCCCTGGATGCATTCCTAGTGCGCTTTCCCCTACGGTTTTCGACAGATCGCGACATTCAAAAACATGACCAAACACTTGCACCCTCCGACACTTTCGGACGGGTGACGCTCCGCTGGGCTTCCGCAAACACGAGACATTAACACCTGTTTCAACCTCCTATCTCCACCGGGTGGACAGCAACACTTCCAGGAGCCGCCGCGGCACCACACTTCCTGGTGTGGTGGGGATTTGCCACACTTCCGGAAGCGATGCCTCCCGGGACACTTCCGGTTTCACAGCGGTATTTACTCCCCGGAGTGCCAATGGCCGCCACAAGCTGCGTTCCCTCACCGAGAAGATAGCGCGGGGTTCTTCCGGAACTCTGGAATCCGCGCGACCTTCCACCGGACGCAGCCAGGGTCGGCTGTGAAGTGGGGCCAGAGCGGCCCACTCCTTGGACCAAGAGCTACCGCCTGAAGGGGGCGCGGCCTGGAATCTACTAGGCCAAGAGGGCGGGGCCTAGTTCCTCTCACCCAATCAAGAGTATGCCTTCCTTATGTCACCCTCATTCTGGTTGAGCTCCGTAGATATTGTGCGCTAATTGGTGAAGGCCACTGCTCATCCCTTGACTGACATCTCCCTGTTTCTAACCGAAATCTCGATCCTGTTCCGGTGTTGGCTGGAGCGAGATAGTGCCGAACCAATGAACACGCGACCCCACAACTGGGGCAACTGCACCCTCTTTTTTTTTTTTTTTTTTTTTTTTCAATAAGATAGGCAGGGCGAGCGTATGCTTGATGGACAGTCTCTCTTTCCAATCGGAACGTCGCGCGCAGTCCAGTCAGCCTATGAAACTCGGATGCCAAAGCAAGAGGCGGGCTCTGCTTGTGGGACTGACTCTTGGGAGTCTGGACCGGGCCAGCCTGTGCAAGGGAAGCCTACAGAAACAAAGGCAGGCTGCTTAGGACTACTATGTGCTGGCAACACGGGCCCACCCCACTAGCAAGGAGAGGTTCTGTGGGCCGAGCCAACTAGATCAGCAGCCTAATCCTGGGGCAGCGTGGGGTGCGGCTCTGGCCGCTGCGTTCTGGTTGGCGGAGAATTGTGCCGCGACTACCTCCGCGTATCACCATTGGCTGGATGGGGCAGCAACAGCAATTGGGAATCTTGGGCACCCAAGAACCTCTATTCTTTAAGGCAGCTGAGTGGCGATGGGGTTGTCTAGGCGGCCAGAAGTCCCTCCAAGCTAATAGTTTTGTTCATTTTAATTTTGAATCAGAGGCTCCTATATAGTCCAGGCTGGCCTTAAACTCGCGATCCTCCCCCCTCATCCTCTTTCTGCCCTCTAAACTCAAGTCAGAGTAGTTTGCAGTTCCGAACCAGCAACTGGCAATACCTACAGGTTTTGAATGAGAGTCCAGGTCCGTTTTCTCTGGGTTTTTCTGTACATTGGTCTTTGAGTTGGCTTGAACCTCGCAGTTTGTGTCTCTGAGTGTTACTATATTACTATCAGAGAAAATGGAGTTAAAAATAATACCATAAAGGTCGAAGATTTCTGTTTTGGATGCAGGGTTTCAGGTATCCCGGAGCTGGCTTCTAACTCAACCAAAATGGTAAAGATTACTCTGTTTCCCCAATACTTGAAATTACTGGTGTGCCCTTAACACCATGTTTGTGCGAACCTTTAGTGCGAACAATAGGCAAGCATTCTGTCTAGTGAAATGCATACCTAGCTCCAGGATCAAGGAGGTGTCATCAGCCAGGAGACATAACATCCCTGAATATTTAGTTACTTAAAGACAAAACCTCAAAGTACCTGTCAAATTGTCAAAATTCAAAGGCGAAATTTTGCTCATAAGGTTGGGTGATGATTTCAACATTCTGTGCTCACTAAAAACGACCAAAACTGTTGGCAAAAATAATAAATATTTAAATCTAAATATCTAAATAAATAAGGATACAGAAGATGTGCACAGCTGTAACCAAATTAATGGACACTTATTAAATATTCTGCCCAATTACAACAGACTAGACACTTGTTTTCAAATGCACATGCTGGACCAAAAAAAAATGTTAATACCTCTTTAGAAGCTAAATCTTTCAGAGAAAATTATTTGATTACAACAGAAATTGTGGATATGACAGAAATTGGAGAATTCTTCCAACAATAGGAATTAGGCCAGTGCTCATCATATGAACACATGCATGACTCAGATATTAAATCATGGGATATTAAGGAGTATCTTCAGCTTCATGAAAACAGGAAGAATGAGCAAATGCAGTGACTGTAAGTCATGAGTGCTCACAGGGAAACACACAGCTTTATATGCTCACATAGGTATGAGAAGAGACGCCCATAACCAGTGATCTATCTACATGTGAACCTTAAGATGATAGGAAAAGAAGAGGAAGCTAAACCTGCAATAGAAGTAAGAAAATAATAAAGCTGGACTTCAGTGAGATAGAAAACACACAGCCAAAGAGACAGTGTAGAAATAGTTCTATAGCAACTAAGATGTGTGCTTCAATGATAGAACCAGTGATCAATAGGATTGAAGGGTAACATTAGATAGATAGTCTTGCTCATACCTAAGGGATACTAGAGTAAGTAGCCAGTGTGACTCAATCTGGGAAAGTTAAGTGACCGGGCTGACACACTGTCTCTCACCCCTTATCCCAAGCTTACACCTCATTGGAGACCTTTTGCTCTGTTCCTACATTAGAGGTCTTAAAGACATTCCTTAGAACAACGGTTCTCAACCTATAGGTCACAGCTCCTTTCCAGGGGTCACCTAAGACTATTCTGCATCTCAGATATTTATCTTACGATTCATTACAGTAGCAAAATTACAGGTTTGAAGAACAATGAGATAATTTCATGTTCAAGAGTCGCCACAAGACGAACTGTATTAAAGGGTCGCAGCATCAGGAAGGTTGAGAATGTGTAAGTTGGTACAATGCCTACGATCCAGTGGGGTAAGGAGAGGGAATACCAGTACCTTTGCTCGCATCAACACAGTTGTTTTTTGCAAGAATGACCAGTAGATGGCAGAAAACCCACACCATAGAGACCTTCCAAACTCAACTCCGTGTCTAGTGAATACCAGGAAGACACCAGTGAATTCATTGTCTTCAAGAGCTTACTTAGGTCCTCACCTCCACATCAAGAATCCAAATGTGAAAATATCTAAGACTCTTGTTTCCCACACACTTCTCTTCATTAAGACCTACAAAAAGAATATAGTCTACTCTGAAAACTCCTTTTCGAAAGGCTTGACTCTGCTATTGCAGACTTGTTAGGAGAATGCTTTGTGTTATAGCAAAGATTGACAGCCCAAAGCAGTGAGTCTCAAATGGCTAGAGAGATATATAGGGGATAATTTTGCACAAGGGTAAGGTCACCTGTCTGAAATTCGCTGTAATAAGACACTATTTATGGTTCAGAAGTAATGGGAGCTGGTGTTTGTTCAGAACTCTGTAGCAGGCAAAACTGTTAAACATTAAGGCGGAAGACAGAACAAGGATATAGCTTGGTGCTTAAAAGCCCTTGCAGAGGACATTCTGCTAACAGCAGAATGTGTTACAAATGTCAGGCAACTCCAGGGCTCCTGACACCTTCTTCTGGCCCACATTTCCACCTACATTTACATGGGATACACAGACAGGTAAATAAAAATAATGACAATCTAGAAAGAAAGAAAGAAAGAAAGAAAGAAAGAAAGAAAGGAAGGAAGGAAGGAAGGAAGGAAGGAAGGAAAGAAGGAAGGAAAGTAAATTTGTTCATTATCCTAACATGTGTTGTGATAGAACTTTCTGAACCACATGGGGAAGAAAGGGTTTGTTTGCATTACAGGCTACAGCGCATCCAGGGAAACCAAGACAGAAGCTTGAAGCTGAAACCACTGAAGAACATTATTTCCTGGCTTACTTTCTATGGCGGGCTCAGCTTATACAACCCAAGACTACCTGCCCAGGGGTGGCACCACCCACAGTGGGCTGGACCCTCCCACATAAATTGTTCATTAAGAAAATGCCTCACAGACTTACCCGCGGGCCAGTCATCTAATGAAGGCAATACTTTATAATTGAGGTTCCCTTGTGCTGGGTGACTCTGATTTGTGTCAGGTAAGCTACCCAGTAAACTTACACTAATTTGGCTACCACACAATGTATCTGTTTATCAAAACATCATATCATTCACCATAAGTACAATTTTATATCATGTAAAAATTAGATATATCATGACATTTCCCACAACAGTGAGCCTACTCCGTGTACAATGGCATGAGCCCATTTTAGATGGTGGGTCCTCGTTGCCTACCCTCTAAATACTGTCACAGTGGCATTTAAAATTGAGCATAAGTTTCAAAAGAGACAAATCTTCAATGTGTTCATTTTGCAGCAGTCCCATGGCATGACATTTTATATGGCTTTAACTGGGGAGCACGCTGACACTCAGACATCAAATACTTGCCCAAGATCACATAATTGGGAAAATTATACATTGCTACTTTCATTTGTTTACAGTACATGGAATTAGCCTGACGTGTTATGAATTGAGGTGTTATGAATTCAGATGAATAGTAATTGCTCTCTTGACCGCATGAAGCATGTGCTAAAAATCTTGTTAACTATGCTACTTGGAAGAGTGGATATGATTGGGCTGCCCTGAGTCAAAGTGACCCCAAGTTAATTTGTTAGGCGATCATGTAGCAATATCTATGCTGGTGTGAACAGAATATTTGAGCCCAGGCTCCCCTGCTGGCTCCAGGTTACATGACCCACTTTAGTGCAACGGATGGAGTAGTTGCATCACACAAGCCAGCTGCTTCCTAGGACCAACTCATTACCGTTCACTGCCCACACCCAAAGCAAGGCTCCAGTTCTTCCCAACTGCTGTGCGCCTCTGGTGCCGTGGCTCAGTTTTTAAGAACTTCACACTATAGACAAGCCTCCGTGGGACCATATTTGTTCTCAATACAGTATGCAAACACTTGAGACCTAGGAAAGAGTGCCTCATCAGTTCCTTTCCTAAAACTTGATATGACAGTTAGGGTGCTTGACTGAAAGTAAGAGAAAGCAGCTCCAGACAGCAACTTCAAAGTCTACTGAAGTACCCCGGCATCTCTCCTAACAATGCAGGTCAGAGACTAGCTGGCCACCATTACAGATAGAACTGGAGATGGGAGAGAACCGGAGAACTCTATAGTGAGTCTCTGCCCATGATTTTTCTCTGCATGTGTTTGTTGTGTAGGCAGGTCAGCTGAAGTTCTCAAACCCCCATCCAGTGTTCAGCCACAAATGAAAATTTGATGTGCTGGGATAGAGTTCAAATCCTGTAGAAACATAGTGAGGTATTTTGGTGGTGGTGGTAGATTTGTTTACAAGGTATTGGGGGTTTAACCCAAGCCTTTGTCCATGTAGATCAAGTATACTTGCCACTGAGCTACACTCTTCAGCCTTTCTCTGAAAAAGAAAATAGTCTGACAGGAAGCCTTCTGGGAATCTCCACTGCACTCTTTTGAATGACTTCCACATGACCAGCCTCCCTTCAAAAAAATAGCACCAAAGCCCCTCTGTGAGCTGTGATATCATTCTTCGTCTTCTGAAAGTACTGTGTCTCAAAAGAATGTCTTGTCCATTTCCCACATGATCCTTCTGGCCCACAAACCATCAGTTCCATCCTTCCTTGGATTCAGTTATGGAGGACCCGAGGCATCCCAGTCCAATTAGAGTGCCCTAATACAGACCATAACGGTTAGTTTAGGGACAGAGAAATGACTCGACATGGACTACATGGAGCAATGAAAAACTCTTCTTGGAACTTTTAACATCTAAGAAATAACCCTAACTCTTTACTAGGAAGATAGGTGATGTAAATATGGGGTTCTAAAAGCCCACTTACCTTCTGTATTAGTCAACATTTACATCAAAGTGACCAACCCACCTGCCAGAAATAAGAAAGGAAAAGTTTATTTTGGCTCATGCTTTGGGAATGGGAAAGCATAGGGAATAGCTTAGCAGCCTGGGACGCCACTAGATTTAGGCCGCGTGTGTACACACCTTTCTCCTAACAATGTATTTAGCTGTCTAAAACACAAGACAAATCAAGCTACACATTCACCTTACTCCAAATAGTAAGATCACTTCCTTTCCTCTTGACAGCCATCCACTGTGGGCAGTTTCTGTTCATAAAATATCTCCAGTTTACAGCTGGGTGCCAGAGCAGGGGGCTGATCCATCCTGAGCTGTTTTTGGATACATGCACAGTAAGAGAAAGCATTGTGTGCATATGCATAGTGATAAAATTAGATACAGTGTAGGACAGAGGAAAGGTTATTGTCTTAGTGCTTTGCTGCTGTGAACAGACACCATGACCAAGCAAACCTAAGTCAGTTATATAACTCAAATATACATATATAATTGAATATATGGTTAGATAACTGTACAGTAGAGAAAAGGTTATATTGTTGCTGTTACATTATAAAATATACTGTTTTTATCCTGCACTAGATCCAGAAAAAAGGGTGAAATGTAGGATGTCATACAGGTGAAGGCAGGTACAAGATAGAACGAGGCCTGTCATTGGACGAGAAGGAAGGATGGGCGGGAGAAAAGTTTTAGAGAGAGAAGGAGACTAGAGTGAGGCTGGAGAAGCAGCGGAGAGACTTTGGAGGCGGATGTTAAGAGTCCTCTCTGCACACTTACAGGTCATTATGAATATTCTTAAGGGATGGGTGTGTGCAGGGCTTTGTGTGTCTAGATGAGCAAATTATGTATTATCAATTGGATCAGAGGTTATTGTGTTGTGTGTTCTCTCATGTGGCGATTTAAGTTCAGGAGAGCGTGTGGTGGCTGGAGATATGTGTACGTCTGGCGTGGTGGCAACCTGCCTTGGGAACTAGATGGGTAGAGAGATTGTTGCCAGGCTCAGAGAGAAGCCATCAGCAGTGTGATATGGGATGGGGCAGAGCGGGTGAGACGCTTTGCTGAGATGAAGACATCTACCAGATATCTTGGGGTTCTGCAGTGCCAGATCTAGTGTGGGATAAAAGACACCATTTTTTATAATTTTATAGCAACGTATATAACATGAGTCTGTCAATCAAAATGGAAAACTACCCAAATTAGACCCCTTAGTAACCAGTCTTTCTTTCCTTTAGAACCCATAAGAGGTTCTACAGTAACCCCCTAGGCTGTAACTTGCATAATATCACTCTTGTGACTTTCTGTTACTCTTGATAACACCTCTTCTTGATCTGTACTACTAATCACCTTGACTTTGAACAGTTTTCTTGCTACTTTTCAATATATGTATTATTTATATATTTTAATTGTCTGAATAAAATGTCACAAACATGTGAAAACCTGACCCACACACTGACCACTGGCAACAGCTCTAGGGGGTTACTGTACATCATGGCAGGAAAGGCAAGGTGGCTGGGTGGCTCCTTCCATGGTGTTGGGAGCCTGAGATGAGGTTTGTTTTCATCCCAGTTTACAGTAGCCAGGCCCCACCTCCTTAAAGCACCACATCCCCAAGATACTGTCATTTCCAGGAAACAAGTGTTCATGAGCCTTTGCTGGACACTGCAGATTCGAATCCTAATATGTACCACCCAGAGGGACCCTGTATAAGGAAACCTGTCAAAAGAGGCAGGAGAGCTGTGAGGTGAGTCAGGTAGCAGGAGTCCTAAAGTTATACTGAACCTGGGCTGAAGAGACAGAAGACAGATGGCTTAGCAGCTAAGACTGATGACTTTCCTTACAGAGGACCAGAGTCCAGTTCCCAGCACACACACAAGGCAGCTTACAATTATCTGTAACTCCAGCTCCAGAAGAATCTGTTGTAAGGCTCGAAGTGAGTCTTAACTACCAGGAGACCCCCTAAGTGAGACACAAGAACAGAGTTTGATGCAAACACAAGAGGTTTATCTTCTGGTGTGACGGGGTCAACCTTCAATCAGTTCCTTGTGGCAATGACTAGAAGGCGATCCCGAATGGCTTTAACAAGCAGTTTTTATAGTTTTTAGGGGTACAGGTTACATCAGCAAGGTTACAGTTTAAACTTATTGGCTAAGCATATTGATCTTTGAATCTATTGGCTAGCAAGCATATAACATGCATTCGAACTCTATCTGGAACCAGTCAGTACATTCTGCGGATTTTCAAGAATGTCCCTGCTCCTCCCAAGAAGTGTGGGTGGAAAATGGAATTTGGCCTAGCCTTGACCTGAGGTGGTGGGTGTAAAGCTGGTGAAAGCCCTTAGCGTCCTCATAACCTACCTGCTTTGTACCAGGGCAAGCCTCTTAATATCTCTTACACTCTAGTAAGAACTAGGGTCCTTTACTGTCACTCTGGCCTCTGTGAGCACCTGCATTCACACGTGCACGCACGAGTGTGCGCGCGCACAGCACACACACACACACACACACACACACACACACACACACACGGTTAAAAATTTTATAACATTGAATTTTGGTTTAAGCCAGCTCTGGTGTGAGCTGCAGTTCTGAATTCTCCCATCAAGAGCTTCCTTAAGTTTCTTTTGCTTAAGATTCTTTAGTCTGGTTTTCTGGACTTGCAATCTAATGCCTTAGCATCTGTGCCTCAGCCCACAATGGGCTCTGAGCATATCCACCGGCCCTGTTTAATCATTTCACTGACAGTAGATTATTTTCCTTGCAAAGATCTTCAAAGGAGGTCATCTGCTCAGCACCAGATCCACAGAGCTCACCCCATTGCTCTTCAAAGCAGTTTTCATAGCTGGCATTACAATTAGCACCATTTTTCTGGTGCATCAGGCAGTAATCCGCAGGTTTAGAAATATTATCTCATTCTTATCTGTTCTATCTTAGTTGAAGCATTTAGGGAGAAGACCTCGAAATAATTTTGCAAAGATAATCACCTAACTTGCAGGGGGAGTTTTTCAACCCTAATATATTAGGGGTTCCGCAAAGCCAGATAAGATATATTGAGCTTTAATGACCCCAATCATACAGTATATCATATTGGCTTACAGTCAATAGTTTGCTCTTTCTGATTGCCTGTTCTAAATTTAAATTCCATATTAAATCTTCCACCTCGGGCTTCTGGAAATGAAGTTAACTATTCAAACAGAATCAAAGTAGCTAGTGACTTACAATTTTATGCAGGGAAATCTTTTCCATTGTCCCAGGCTTCAGAAGTTTTCGTTTTTTTGCTTTTCTGGTTGTAATGGGGCTGTTCTCGCTTTTCTTAGATAAGGCCCTATTCACACCTGTGACATAGCCTGTTAATTTCAAGGGACTTCGCAAACTGGCTGCAGCCCACATCTCCAGAATTTGGAAACATCTGCGCCTTTTGAGATAGAAATGTTCTCATTGCCCCTGCCCATCTTTTGTGTGTGTGTGTGTGTGTGTGTGTGTGTGTGTGTGTGTGTGTGTGTCTTTTTCTTTAATCTCCTGAAAACACAGAATGCATTATTTCAGGATCCACAGGCCTTTGACAACATGTTGGGTTGTCTTTTAACGAGCAGTGTCTCCGGCAGCTCTGCTGTAACAATGTATTTTTATTTTTAGGGTGGCTGGGAGCCCTTCATGAGATATGCATTCAATCTGAATCTTCCACGGTCTCCTGGTCAAGCATGGGGGATACTGCACTATAGTGGGGAGCTTATACTCCCCATTTTTCTTAATAAGTGGGCAGACCAAGTATCAACTAAAACTGACAAGTGGATACCGTGTGTTTGGAAACATGCTTCTTGTATGTACCACTACTTCTCTGCATGTCTACGGAAATATAAATGGAGGTTAACCTCTGGCGTATGTCTGAGTGCAGAGGAATTGCTAAATAGAGCCCACTACTGAGGGTAAAAGATACAGGCCAAACCATTAGGCCTGGACCTGGGCTTTTAGGGATACCTCTGAGGTGTTTCTGGTGTCTCTTTCATTTTCATTTCTGTGCAGACTAGAGGAAAGGCTGCAGGAGGGGGAGAACGCGTGCTCTGGCTCCTTTCACGGTGATTTCCCAACACATAAGAGATTCCCTAAGAGCCTAGTCAAGAGTAGGAGAGTGGGAGGTGCCTTATAGAGACTGTATATCTTAGAGTGACAAGATTTCAGAAAGACAAAAAGGTCATTTCAAGCCCTAAGGGGATGTTTCCTGATCTGGGGAACTGGCTGAAGAAGGGGGAGGGGAACAGGCAGCTAGAAGGACGGAGAATGGGATGTTGCACCAGCCCATCATTTTGAAACACTGAGCATGAGTCACACGGGTCAGGCCTGCTTACCAAGTGAGGGCTGGTCTCAGTCTTCTGTAGGTTTCACATCAAAGAGAACGGCAACAGTCATTCTCCTAAAGACCCTCCTTTTGCTTTAACATTCTACATAAATATGAACATAAAAGCAAATTATCTAAAGATAATTGAAGGATTGGAGAGATGGCTCAGTGGTTAAGAACAGTTGCTGCTCAGTCTTGAGGAATAGAGTTCATGTCCCAGAACCCATGCTAGCACGAAATCTCTTCTAACTCTGCGCCAAGGGACTGCTGCCCTCTTCTGGCCAATGTGAGCAACCACACACAAATCTGCACATAACATTTGCACAGACTCACAGTCACACATTAACTATACTTAAGTAAATTTTTTTTAGATAAACTCAATTGAAGAAAAAATATCTTCCAAGATTGATGATTTCGTTTTCTTTTTTTTTTCTTTGAGGTACTGAAGATTAAAACTGGAGCCTTGTCCATGGCGGGCAAGTACTCTATCACTGAGCATATCCCCAGTCTTTCTGTTCAGTTTAGAGAGTCTCACTAACTTGCAGAGGTTGTCTTTGAACTTGCTTCAGTGGCAGGTAAAGAACTTGCGATCCTCATATGCCAGGCCCCTGTCTAGCTGGAATCACAAACCTGTGAACCACCAGGCCCCCTGCTTGGTTGATAACTTTCCAACAGGGCTAACACACTTACTTCATAGGCTAACATATATAGTTCCAGGGATTTTACACAATTTAACTTTCTCCTCAGACAATCATATTTTCAGAATGTACTTGTCTTAGCTGGGGTTTTACTGCTGTGAACAGACACCATGACCAAAGCAATGCTTATAAGGACAACATTTATTTGGGGCTGGCTTACAGGTTCAGAGATTCTGTCCATTATCATCAAGGTGGGAATGTGGCAACATTGAGGCAGGCACGGTGCAGGAGGAGCTGAGAGTTCTACATCTGATGGCTGCTAGCAGAACACTAGCTTCCAGGCAGCTAGGGTGAGGGTCTTAAAGCCCATGCTTGCAATGACACACTTCCTCCAACAAGGCCACACCTACTCCAACAAGGCCACACCTACTCCAACAAGGCCATACCTCCTTATAGTGCCATGCCTGGACCACGCATAAACAAACCACCACAATACTGTATCTCTGGATCCCGGAGGATTAGAATCCAAACTTTGATTGGCCACTGACATGAAAATGAAAGGTAGATATGAGATTGGAGGTTGGTGGACTTTTGTACAGAAAAATAAGAAGCTGAATGGAGTTCTCATCTGAATCCAAGATAGAGGGAAGTGTACCAGCAGGCAGGCCACGGAGATATTTTGCATTTGAAATCTAGCTTGTTTTCTAACAAACATCTCAAACTATTAGCTGTGGTAACATAGTTTGAATTCTGCCCAAGCTACATGAGACCCCATCTTGAAAAACTGAAATAAAACCAACAACAAAACAAACAGATCCAAAACAAAGCAAGTGTAATATTTACTAAGTGTATATAGTAACTGGGGCAGAGTTGGCTGGTTTACACACACTGCCTTTCTCAAACTCTGTAACAGTCTTATGAGTAACAGTAAGTGCAGCCATTTTGTGAGTGATAAACCTGATTGGCAAGGTGGCACTTGCTCAGGAGCCCAGCTCGTGTCGATCATCAACTTACAAAGACCTCATGGCAAAGGTCACGGTGGACACAGTACAATGTGCAGTCCCCACTGTTCTCACTGAAGATGCTACAAAGGCAGAAACCCTTTGTTGGCATTCTGTCTAAGCTCCACCCCCACAGTTACCTGGCAACAGCCAGGTGTGCCTCACACTGTAAAGGGGCTGCTTGCCCCTTCCTCACTCTCTGGCTCTCTTGTTCTCTCTTGTTTTCCCTTCCTCCCCTCCCCATCCTCTTTCCCCTCTCTCTCCACAAGCTCATGGCCCACCACTACTCTTCTACTTTTCTCTCTCTCTGCCTTTCTCTGCCCCTACTTGTCTCGCCCACCTCGTCCGGCAAGGAAGACACAACACCGTCGGATCCTTGTCAACAGCCTTTATTGCAGGACACCTTCATTGCTGATACGGGGACCTCGAGCAGCAGAAGCGCTCGCCTTATATACACAACAGTATGCTAATAATCCTTCAGGGATTGGCGGGGCACGGGTCATCCCACTATCACCCCACTGTCATCCCACTATCACCCCACTACTTGTCCTCCAGGGATTGGCGGAGAATGAATCACCTCACTAGCATGGTACCGCCCCCTCATTAGCATATCACCAGCCAACTGACACCAGGTGCAAAACCTGCGCATGCACAGTACCGTTGTTCACCACTGGAGGGCGCCCAACACCTACTACCCTCTTAACTCCCCTCCCCATGCTCTGAATAAACTCTTTTTTATACTAAACCTCTATTCTATACTATCCTGTCCTGTGGCAAGTCCCTCAGGGGAAGGGATGCCTCAGCATGGGCACACAGAGGCATCCCCTTCCCCCACACCTCTATCGAACATATCCCCACTCTCTTTATCTGTTTATAAACACATCACCACTGTTCACTTAGAAAACGCGAGAACACACATTGTCCACTGCAGGCCACCACTGTATGAAAATTCTGGTTGCCTTTCCTGGAACTGCAGAACTTCCGTAATTGTGCATTCATGTCCTGTGATAAATCGTTTCATTACGATGCTTGGAAGGAGTCTCGTTTGGGTTTTAGAATTTGCGTGCGTGCGTGCGTGCAGTCACATTTGCATGCATGTACAGGTCAGAGAACAAGTCTTCAAAGCCAATCTCTTCAGCTGTAGGACTTGGGGATTAAACCCAAGTCTTCAGGCTTAAGCAGAAATGTTTCCACCCTCTGAGCCACCTCACTCAGTCAAGTTTGGAAACTTTTTCTTCAATGATTACAAAAAGGGCGGGAGAGATGGCTCAGCAGTTAAGAGCCCTGGATGCTCTTCTAGAGGACCTGGTTTCGGTTCCTTGAACCCACATGGTATAACATACAATCCTTTGTTAGCTCCAGTTCCAGGGAATCTGATGCCCTCTTCTGGCCTCTCCATTACTCCGTATACATATGGGGCATATGCATGCGTTCAGAGAAACACGTATACACATAAGACAAAAATAAAATACATCTTAAAGGTAAATAAAACCTTAATAAAATCTTTTTTTTTAATCTGTGGGAATTGACTCTGTACACCCATCTGAGTAACACTGACCAAGCTAATGGATCTTAGCATTAAAAGTGAATTCTGAAGCTTTGGGGGACTGTTCCTATTCTGTAGCGGCTCCCTGGCACAAATATCTGCCTGCCTGCTCTGAATCTGCGGTTGGGCACCGGATTCGGTTCTGCTTTGTCGGGCAGGCTCACTTCCCACAGAGCAGAGAGAATTCTGTGTCCAGGAGCAATTTTGGAGACAGTGGGAAAACTGTATCTCACCTAAGCCTGCAAGGCTTGCTCAATCAAACACCGAGAGAACAGAACAACAGCCTGCTGGGGATGCGGTCTCCGGAAAACTTCTGAACACACAAAGAGAGAAACCAACTAACCAAAGCCACGCCTGGAGGAGGAGGGGAGAGCAGAAGGTGCAGTTACCATCACAACAGGTTAACACTGGAAAAACTCATAAGAAATAACCAACAAACCAAGAAGTATAATTGATACAGGAGAAAAAAAAATTCCCAAGGAATTCTTTGGGAGTATGTGCATGGATGGGGCTGAGACATAGATTTAGTAAGAGTGAACTTCCTACCACTTATTATAAATGCATTCGAAAAAAGTAATAGAAAGGACATTGTTGGTATTCTAAGCTCCACCCCCACAGCTACCTGGGAACAGCCAGCTATGCTCCGCCCCGCAGTTGCCTGGCAACTGTGCCTGACTATAATGGGGGCTGCTTGCCCTCTCCTCTCCCTCTTGCTCTGCTCTTCCCTTCTCTGCTCTCTTGCCCTCTCCCCCTGTCCCTTCCCCTGACCCCCTTCCCTCCACATGCCCATGACCAGCCTTTCCTCTCCTCTTCTTCTCTCATTAAACCCCTCCACATGGAACCATGTTGTCTTGGTGTGCTCTGCCCGTGTGGGAGCCAAGATTTAAACTCTTAACAGACATACCATGATGGCGAATCATAAAGTAAGGGGGGTTATGGTTATGACTCATAAAATAGATGCTGTTGGGGCTGGAGAGATAGTTTAGCTCTCAAGAAGACATACTTCCAGAGGATCTGAGTTCAGTTCCCAGCAACCATACTGGGCAACTCACAACCACCTGTAACTCCAGCTCCAAGGGATCCAATGCCTTCTCCTGGCCTCCACAGAAAGTTCTACATCTGCTCAGGGTAGTACCCCCAAATATTTGGTTACATGGCGAAGGGTAGGGGGACCATGGCAATGGGATGGGACATGGAACGGTGATTGTCACACCCCATAGACTTCATTCATATCATAAGACCCTTCAGGGCCCATGAAGCAACCCTGATAATACTGGTTATTACTTAGGTAAATTCCGTCAGGAAATATGAAATTCTCCTTGGGGACGTGGGCGATGCCTTCGGTATCTTGTTCATTTGCACGAAGAGAACACAACCATGATTAATACCTC
Source organism: Rattus norvegicus (assembly GCF_021556685.1). NCBI lineage: Eukaryota > Metazoa > Chordata > Mammalia > Rodentia > Muridae > Rattus > Rattus norvegicus. Next base: position 56,727,111 of record NC_141552.1, on the reverse strand, counting down.
CCTGGTGGTATAAATTCCACTCTGGCTCCTGTTGCTGTGTCTTAATCTATATGCAATTGAGACCTTGTTTATGCGTCACTGGTATGACTTCATTAAGAGTGTAATTGAAATGGATACTGTAATTAGGAAGGAAGATATACTTGTAAACAGGATGATAAATCCATATTTTAATGGATTTCGAGCACTTCAACAGAGTTGGGTCCTCATTTTGCCAAAACAATGTTAATTATTGTTAGCTATAAGAAAATAAGCACTGAGTGATGATACTGAATACAGCAGAAAACAAAACCCTCGGACCGGAGTGAGTCCCCAGTCTCAAGGACGCAGGCTTCATTCATGTGTGGGATACTTAATCTCGGTTGTAGCCCTGCGGTAAAGCTATGCGTCATGCCGTCATCACTATGACACAGTTGAGGACTTGGGGCAGAGATACAATGGATGGCCTGCCCTGAGGCACGCCAGCCGTGAACAGAGGGACTTAAATGTTAACCCAAGACCTTGAGCCAGGGCTCCTCTTTAGTCAACCCATGTGTGTCTCTCGTGACAAATGAGGGGACAATATGAGTATCCACATTTGGTCAGATATTTCAGTGCTATGTAAGTGAAGACAGAAGCTCAGAAAGGGCTGGGCTCCTGAGAGTTCCAGTTCCCATTGCTCTACCCCCCTCCCTTGACTTTGTACCCAGACTGGCCTCCTATTCACATTTATTATCTGCATAGACAGGCCTACTGTGCACGCACTATCACACCTCCAGATGGGTGGTGTGGAAGTTGGTAGTTCCAAAAGGAAGGAGAACCCTTTACTTTGGCATCAAGCTTCCCATTGGTTTCAATCTTTATTGTTTCTTCTTTAAGGAAAAAAATGGATCTTGATTCCCATAATATTAGATTTCAAGAAAAGTTACACAAACATTGCTGACAATTCCCATAGACGGTTGGCCCAACAGTTCCTAATGGCAAACTCTCTCTAATAATACAGAAACAGAATTAGTGCTGGTGTAACACTGTCACCAAAACCTCAGAGCTGACATAGGCTCCTCCATGTTTCCCACCATGCTCACTGCACTGCTGTTCTGGGCCAGAACCTCCTCCAGGAGGCCCTCTGACTTTGGTGCCATGTTTCAGAGGTAAGGACAACTCAGTCTTTCCTTCCTTCTGGATCGGATTCAGCTTTGGGAAACACCATTTAGATGTGTTGTAGATGTCAGCATTTGGTTTTACTTAATGAGTAGACTGAGCTTATGGGGTGAAGAGCTCCCTAGCAGGCTGAAGCATGGTAAACACCTTGTCAACAGGTTTTGCCCTTTACCCTTCTCAGCCTTGCTAAGAACCGTTAGATTATATTCCTAAGGTTAGTCTCCAAACTCCAGTCGATTATTTGACCACTGATTCATTCCTGAGACAAAAATACCAAGGTCCAATAACCAAAATAATTATTTGGCTAACATGTCTAATCAGGATTTAGCACAGACTTACAGCGTGACTTTCTTGGTCTGCCAGCTTTCCAATAACGACACAGAGACTTTTTATTACTTAAGAATTCTTAAGGCCTTTGCTTACTCTTGTTCCTAACTAGCTCTTATAGCTTAATTAACCTATTTATATTAATCTGTGTTCTGCCATGTGGCTCGTTACCTCTCCTCAGTTTCATAAATCTGTTAAGACTTCCTCCGTGGCTAGCTGGCGAATCTCTCTCTTCCCTGTCTCTCTTCCCTGCCCCTCAGACTTTTTCCCAGGGTACCCATCTCTGCCTGAAAGTCCCGCCTATCCTTTCCTGCTTTGCTATAGGCTGTTGGGTCTTTAAGTAAGCCAATCAGAAGGAGATGGAGAAGATACTTACAAAACACTGAGGCAGTTGATGCTTCCCACTGACAAGCTTTGCACAGTGCACAAGAGACTAACCCAGCACAGACACCCCCTCTTTCCTCTTTAAAAACCCACTCCAACAAGACAGAAAAAGAAACAAACAACAAAAATGCTTGCTGCTTATTGCTTGCTTGAGAAATTGATGTCTTGGTGTGCTCACTCTGGCGGCTATCCCTTGACATTTTTTTTTCTTTGATAAATTACATAGGTGACGCTATCATTTCAACATGACTTGCCACTGAGGTGTTTAAATGGACTTCATGATTAAGACTGATTCTACCAGATCTTTCCACATTGGGCATCGCTTGAGCATGTATGACGTCAACCCCTCTACACAACAAGGCCACGCCTACACCTGTACAAGTAACTTTTATTCTCCTGTTGTAATTGTTGTCTGGGAGGCTTCCTGTCTCTATCTGCTAACCTAGGTCTAGTCGTGGAAGCTTCTAGCTGTGCTTCTAATCTAGGCCTGTTTTCAGCCTCTGAGACTTGCCGCTGAATAAGCTCACCCTTTCCTGTTCTTTTGGATCTCTACCTGACTGGTTCGGCTCAGCTGTTCTGACTCAAACTCCTCTCCCAGCTGACTTATTTGATCTAGCTTTCCTCTCAGCCTCTGAATTGCTAATTGCTGTGCTTTGCTTCAGACTAACTCTAGCAATCTTTTCTAATCTTCTGGCTCCTTCTCATTCTCTTGGTCATTCTGTCTTTACCTGTATCTAGCTTGTGAAGCGTCTCTCTTCAATCTCTCTCTGTAAAACTCTCCTGGTGAGACTGTCTCCTCCCTCTCTGTACGGCTCTACTCTCCCTCTCAACTCTACTGTACTGCTCTCTATGTATTACTGTACTGTACTGTACACTCTTTCTCCTGTACTGTCTGTATCTTCCCTTTCCTCTCTCCTCTTGTGAGGGTTGGACAACATACATATCCTATTCTGTCAGATCTCTGATTCATCACTTTTTCTGCCACTCAACTAGATGTCACTTTCAAACAAGGGTGCTTCCTTCTACAAACTAACTTTACCTTCATGGTTTAGGATTAAAGTGATTATTAAAGACACGTCTGTATTCCAGCCAGAGGGATTAAAGGTGTCTGTCTGCTAGGGGCTAAGCCACACCACAACTAGAAACATGTTCAAATATTCCATAACATACTCCAACAAGGCCACAAGTCCTAATAGTGCCACTCCCTATGGATCAAGCATTCAAACACATGAGTCTATGGGGGCCATTCCTCTTGAAACCATGACACTTGGGTGTAGGCTTGCTAAATATCAGATGGTAGAGTTTAAGTCACCAAACCATGTCTTATCAATGAACACTGGGCTAAGGACACACACTCACTGGCACCTGCTGAACTCATTCATACTTCCTATGTTCTCCTTTTGGTCTTCAGAGTGATTAACACCTTCTTATCGACCTTCTTCATGTATTCTAGGCAAGTGCTCTATTGAGTTACACCCTCAGTTTTCCAAAAGACTTTAATTTGAAATCTTGCTTGGTTCTTTTGAAAATAAAAGGACTCTTTAAGTTTGTCTTCCTTTAAACTAAAATTAAGAGAAATTTGGTGGGACTCAAAATTTCTTTACTATCACAATATTATTACTATCAAAAGTGTTATTACTGTTGAAAATAGTTTCAGTAGACAGAATTCCAGTGTTAACTTGCTGTCCTTTGCAGAGATAAGTTTCTGTGGTAATGACTAGTTTTAATGCACTGAACGGCCACTAGTGGATTTGTTAATGAACAATTGAAGGCAAGGTCTATCACAACATCCACATTCTTCACATTTTCAAATAAGAGAGAGTTGTAAGATCACAGGACCCCTCTCTGTGCCAGACTGGCCACCTCCCCACAAGACTCTCACCCCACAGTTGTCCTCTGCCTCTAATGTGTCAGGTTGAAGGAGGGAGGTAAGGTCATAGACAATGGGTACTAGGATCATACAGCCTCTTTACTGCCCATGAAGCACAGCTAGCCCACACAGGATCTCTATTCTTTGAAGTAGCTCCATCTTGTTCTAGAAAGTTTACGTGGGTGGACTTACTCAATGAAAGACTCAAATTGAGAATGTGAGGATGCTGTAACAGGTTTAGAGTACAAACGTCCAGCAGAGTCATTATAGCGAACAATTTACCTACCTATGTTTCTATAGCCCCTATCCCCAGAGCAAAACAGAAAGGAAGGAAGAAGGCAAGGCAAAGGAAAAGAAAAATATTTAGCATAATCCTCAACATTCTATCCATTTCTATATGCTGACTCAAAACACTGCTCTCTGGCGTGCTGACACCACTCATATACCAAATGGCATCTTGTCATGTATACTTTCCCTGTTATCAGATGTCCTGAAACAAAAGGTAGGCATGGCCAGAGGGGCAGCACAGGCATAAGTGACTGTCCCCTGGGAGGACCATACTTTGATCTATGGACATCCGTGTCTGAGGATCTAGAAATCCTAAGATGGGCAGAGTTGGCCAGTCCATCGTGTCCATCATGCTCTGAGAAAACAGCTGCCAGCATGTAGAGAAGAGGCGTCTGTACTTGTGGGGCTATGGGAATGCAGTGGTCCTTTTCCTGAAGGAGAGATAGGAAGACTGTGTGTGGATAGGGTTGCTCTACTACAATAGGGAGCTGTGGTGGAAGATGAGGCTTCTGATGGCCAGGGAGCAGAGATTTCATGGACTGTGTGTATCTTCACAGGATCCTTGAATACCTACTGTGGGAGGGAGAGGGGAGCTAAGATCATAGAAGTCCAAAAATGGCTGTGTATTCTAGAAACCAACTTGTCCTGCAAAAACAGAGACAAGATTTGGTTATTTTGGGGGGCTCACTGAGAAGGAAGGAGGTTTTAGGCATGTTTATCTTAGTGACATTGACTTTCACATCTTATTGTACTGTTTTGATGCTCCTAATTCCTAGCTCTAATATATAGCCAAGATGACTGGGAGGAGGGGGAAATAGGTCAAAAGGTTCATGGATTCATTATCTTAAGCTCTGCCACCCTAAAAGTTTCATCCCTTTTTTAAAAAGTTATATGTCCTATAGTAAGACTCTCTTAGCAGAGAGTTCCCATGAGTCACTCATGTCTGATGTGCAGCGAAAGTCTGAAGATGCTGTTGTTTACAACAGCAAGCATGACAAGCAGTTGAGAGTCAGGAGCACAGGAGAATGCCGCAGGAGTGAGATGACCATGGAAGGACACAGATGGAGACCACAGAACATAAACTGAGTTGGGAATATGGTTCACCCTGCTCTGGATAGAACTGGGTAGAATCTGGAACACCTATGTATTCCCCTTAATGTCCAGAGACCTGGGAAGGCTGGGATGGCTCAGGTATACCTGCATACCTCTATACCTCTATAACTACCAAGCTGGAGCATCCATTGAAAAGGTCTTACCTCTGTTCCTCTGAGCCCTGCCGAAAGTCAGCCAACTTTCCTTTCTTTGCTAATGGCCTATCCATCAGCAGGGAAAAGCTTGGAACCATTCCATTATTCCAGTTCCTTTTGTGTCTTTAGGGCACATCGGCAGGCAGCCATCGATTGTTGCATGCAGTTACTTCTTACCGCCCTCCTTCTCTATTTGGTTCTTTGAGGACATCTTAACTCTATCCATTAAGATCCTTTTCGGCCTCCACAGCTACCAACGGCTGGGCAAGTCTTTGTTTCATTGTACTGTGTACCACCAACCCTACTGGCTTCCTCTGCGTTTAAAAGATCATTGCAATTAAACTGGCTCAGCCCACACATCTAGGATAAAATAATTCTCGATTAGCTGGTTTACAAATTTAATTCCATGTTCAGCAATTGATAATAATCGTTCTCAGGTTTTTGAGCTATAATGTGTCATCTCTGGAGGCTTCATTCTGACAGAGTATAGAAACCCACTGAATATCACCTTTAGTGAGGAGGCATGAGCTACACAGTTTGCCTTCCCAAGGACACCAAGAGTCGGGTCCTCCAGACACTTGACCCATTCTATCTTTGGGACGGTATTTATGGGATGTCAGGCTCTGTACAAATGGAATCTCACCATGAACCACCTGGTCAGCGTGAAGGTTGGAGCAGTCTGCTTACTCCCACCTTTGGAGAGGTTAATCAACGCCAAAGGGAGCCTTTCCCAAGAGCTGATGGATGAAACAAAAGTGTACCCACCAGTGTCCCCTTGAGGATAAAGCGAAAGACAGCTACTCATAGTATTGGGTCTGATCCCTTCATCTGAAGTGTGTTCTTCATAAGTAACATGAACATGAGAGCTGTCGTCTGAAAAACCTCAGATACACCATGAGACTCTACTCACTTAGAATCCTGGGTTGGGGGGTCGGGAGGTCAGGGGTCAGGGGTCAGGGGGTAAGGGGTGGGGAGGAGAAGTCAGGGCTGTGTGTCTTTCAGGACTCATGATTTTTAATGTGCTCTGAAACTTTTAACTCGAACGATACATTTTTAGCTTTTAAATGTTGTACACAAACTTGGAGGCAAGTTATTTTAATTCTGAGTACCTTTAAAATTAAAATGGTTCCATCTAGGACAAAGACATTTTTCATAATTTGCAATTTTATTTATTTTCAGCCTCTTTTTCTTTTATCTCAATCGTGTCTCCTATTCATCTTTGTCTAATTGTCCCAGGCTACTACCAGGAATTGAGCATACTATTTATTTAGTTATGATCACTTACTGTACTTCTGGACAAAGAAGTGTTTCCTAAGTTAGTCTTTTTACTCTACAACCTCCATGTTTCCAGAAAGTTCCATAATCATCGTATACAACATTGAATATTCAATTTTAGTTTGTCTGCTATTTCCCACGATTGAATTTGGAGTGCACAGTCTTGCCAAGCAAAAGATAAATAAAATTATATCCTGCTGTTGATCCGTTCCCGGTGCACTTACCCCTCACAATTTTCATCTGTTTACCCATTTACTTAGTGATTGTATGTGGGGATTCTCATTCACTGTCTCCACCCCTCGAGTAGTTTACTCCTAAAGCAAACACAAGGAACTGGAAGGCATACACACGTGTGCACGCACGCATGCGCACACACACACATTCTTACAATGAACTTTGTGGCTCTTTTACCTCCACCTACTATGCAAAAACTCACCCCTTTCTGAACAATGAGCCTAGTAACCTTGCACCCCCACCTGCATTTGTCTGTGGCAATGTACACGGCCCTCGATGATTGGTGGTATACATTCTCATTCTTTAACGCAGATTTAATTTGGACTGCTCCTATTCAAACAGTACAGCGTGGGTGGAACAGCAGTCCAGCCTGAACTGGTTCAGGATCTATGCACAATAAGGCATCATTGTGCCTACCCAGTAAACTTTTTAGAAAGATTTTCCTATTTACCATCTAAAGTCTTTTGCACAGCTGGGCATGTAGGTGATTAAAAGTCGGTGCATTGTGGGAAGGATCATTCGCAACAGAAAATGATCATGTGGCACAGATTATCAATTAAAACAGAGAGCCACCTGCACTGTGTCCCTTAGCCTACCTCCTCCTCCTTTAGAATCCCATAACAGCCCACACAGTAACTGAATACCTTGAGCAGTCACCTGTGTGGTCCACTGTCAATCTTGACATTGCGTCTTCTCTAATCTCTGTGTGTTTCAAAGAAAATCGTCTTTCTAGCCTTTCAAATCTGTGTGATTTCTTCTTTTCAATTCTTTGGATGAGAAGCCAAGAACCTGGAAACACCTGACCTAGACCCCAACCACTTGTAACTTTTCTATGTACCTAGTATATTACTCTTAGTAGATAGTTCAATAAATAAATATATTCCTGTTTTAGTATTCTATTGCTGAGAAGAGACACCGTGACCATGTCATCTCTTATGAAAAACAAAACAAAACAAAACAAAACATTTGATTGGGTCTTGTTGGCAGTTTCAGAGGTATAGTCTTTCATCACCACCATCATCATCATCATCACCACCACCACCACCATGGCAGGGAGTGTGGTGGCATGCTGGCTGTCCTTGAGAAACTGGTTTAATCATAAACAGGAATGAATCTACTTTGTCTATACTATAAGATGGCTTGTAAGCCTAAGACAGAGGCAGGCTGGTTCTTCAGGTCCTCTAGTTACTTAGCGGGAGTTTTAACTTGATCAGCCGAAATGGGTCATGTGCTTCCTGTCCCACATTTCTAAAGAGACTTTTGAAAAATAATTGAGAGACTTCCCAACTAGGTTGAGAGAGAGGACGGAATGACGGCAGGGGAGACAAAGTGGGCTTGTGAAAGGCAGTGGGCCTCAAGTTGACTTAGGGTGACAGTGGCTGGTCTCACTGTCAGGATTGCCGCACCAAAAGAGGAGCTAGCAGGAGCGCTTCAGAGCAGCAAAGGAAGGGAACAGAAGAAGATTGAGGAGTTGTATCTGGCCTTGCAGTCAGATCTGGATGTATTTGGATTAAGATCCCTTTTAGCTAGCTTCTCCACAGCAGTGAAAACTTCCCTTTGCAGATGAATCAGGAACCTGTGTAACAAAGGAAGCAGCTTCAGGGTGAGAGACGTTGGGAGATGTTGGAGGAGGGTCTTGTGCACTGCGAATTCAGATGAGGAGGTCTCTGCCCAGGATCTAGTTACAGTCCAGACACAGACACTGTCATGAACATTGACGAATCTCCTATATCACTGTGCTCCTAGAAAGTATGCACCACACTTATCTCTGGTTGGTTAATGAAAGGCTGAACAGTCGATGACTGGGCAGGGGAGATAGAAAGGCTGAACTTCCACTCCCAGCAAGGGGTCTGAGGTGGCAGAATGGGAAGAAGATTTTGACAACTGTGTAGGTGAGGGTCACTAGGCAGGTAGAAGAAGAAGAAGGGAGTCTCCATGATATTGAATATGAAGAAGAATCGACAAGGGAGTTCTCCAAGAAGATACACATGGAGAAGAGCAAGCCAGGGTGAGACACAGAGGAAGTACCTCAAGTAACTTGGACCATATGGATAGGATATAGACAGTTTAGAGGGATGAATGTATTTCTGCTCAGTTGTTGTGCCTAAAGTATGTCGAAAAAAAGTCATTAGGTTTCTATTCTCCATTATTTGGAAGTTAGTTGGGTTAGAAAAAAAAATCTGCCGTTGAAATTTCTCCTTTGGAGAGAGCTTAGGTGAAACATTTTGTTTGGATATAGAGTAAGCTTCAGGAAGTAAACATTTAAAAGAAGTGGAACATTATAAACAGAAGGATGAGGAGTACCAGAAGGAAAGAAGGGATACAAGGGAGGAGCCAGAGTGGGAGGGTACCAGATGCTCCTACACAGGAGGAGTCGCATGGTTGACTTTTTTCTGGTCCCTATTTCTAGGCACCATCTCAAACAAGTTAGAATTTGTTGGCCTTGAAGCAGTGTGTTTGTGGAGGAGGGCACAAATGTCATCCTTAGCAGCAGTCGGGTTTAATCATTTTTAATTTCAGAGAACTGTAGAAGTCAAGGATTTTGATCTGGTCCTGAAGGATGTTGGCAAGACCAAGGGATTAATTGATGCAAAGAAGGCATCAGTCCATTTGTTTCAGTTCTCAGTCTCCAGAACAATGACCCGAGTGGCAAGAAGAGGAATGAGTTAGATGGCCTATCATCCATGACCTTTTTGAGAGGTCACCTAAACTGCTTTCATGGGTGTAGGACCATTGATCTCTCTGGAACTGCTTCAATCCCACCAAAGGTCAACAAGTAGAGTGTCAGAGTGTCAGTTACAATGTAGCAGAGGAGGGTCCACCCAACTGGCCATGACAGAACGTTAGCAGCTGGGGAAAATCCAGAATATAAGCAAGGAAGTAATAACTCTACGACTTTGGGGGGGCATTAAGAAAATTTACATTTAGATTAACATAAGTCAAGATAGCATGTGGTTAAATGCAATTGTACAACGGGGCTGAACTGTGTAGCAGAGCTTTGCTGAAGAGTGTGAAGGAGATGGTAACTTAGTCAGTTGTTTACATCAGACACCTGCAAGCTTTTGTAAAAGAAATCAGTTAAAGTCAGCATCCAAGGAATGAGTCTGAACAGAAAGTGTCTAAGTGGTAGTCCTTGCCTCCAAGTATGATGAACTTCCTATATTTGGTTCAGATATAAACAAAACCTGCTATTGTTTAATGACCAAAACAGTCTGTTCAGTAAAACAAAATTTTTGTTTAGAAACAATTTGGTATGTGTGATGGTTTGCGAATGCTTGGCCCAGGGAGTGGCACTATTAGAAGGTGTGGCCTTGTTGGAGGATGTGTGCCACTGTGGGGTGGGCTTGGAGACCCTCCTCCTAGCTGCCTGAGGATGCCCAGTCTATTCTTGGCTTCCTTCGGATGAAGATGAACTCTCAGCTCCTCCTGCTCCATGCCTGCCTGGATACTGCCATGTTCCCACCTTGATGATAACAGACTGAACCTCTGAACCTGTAAGCCAGCCCCAATTAAATGTTGTCCTTTATAAAACTTGCATTGGTCACGGTGTCTGTTCACAACAATAATACCCTAAGACAGTATTACAGTAAAATTCTAAATATTGGGACTATTACCTTAAAGGATCATAAATAGTATTTGAAAACATGACTTAATATATAGTTTTTTAACATAAAATTGTTACATCTAGAACCCATGATTATATGGTAAATATATTTTACACTGTCATATGTAAAGAGACAATTTAATTTAAAGTTGTACTCTCCAAAAAGAAATGATTTTCAATTTCCAATTAAAAAAGTATAGCCAGAGACAGTGACTGCCTTTCTCCCTCCCCCAAAAGTACATCTCTAGAATTTTCTAGAATGCCCTAAGTTACGACATGAGTCAGAGACTGCCATGTCAAGATGAAATGATTTATTTTACAAAGTTTACAATGAACAATCATAATGTTTTTCTAAAACTAACCCTATTAACAGAACCTTTAAAATCTCCTACGGTCTCAGCTCATACACTCAACCAACCAATAGAGTCCTGAAGTAGTCAGCCATGTCAAGTCTGTCACAAACAATTTACATGTAACGCGGGCTGAGTTGACAATGAAGGCTGAAGCCAATTCTTTACTCCTTCTCTGTGTCGACGGACAAATCTTTACTACACCTCATACTGACAGCAGTAAGCCTATGTCTTGACATCATTCTATGTAGAAATAGATTGGTTATTTAGAGGCATAATTTATCTTTCCAGTGTAATAGTTTTGACTATTTGGGGATTTCACAATGCACCCCAAACACACCCAGTTCTCAGCCCTCTCAGGTCTGCTCCCCCGACTCTTGTGACCTCCCAAAAAAGAAGAAAGAAAAACAAGACCTAAACCACCCCTCCCCCAACATGAAGTCCAGGGTGTTGCTTATATACTTCCGGAGCATGACCAAACTCCCAGCGGCCAGCCCCTTAAAAACAATGAGTCCTTCCCCAACCCCAGTCCTGCCAGAAGCCATCAGTTGTTGAGAGCTACACTTCAGCATCCTTAGCACCATTTTAAGAGTTCTTTTCAATGGTTTCCTGTATAGGCTGTTTCCCTCTCCGTCTTCCCCCAACCCCTCTCTTGCGATGGCAAGATAACCAAATGAAATGACCGTTAGCAAATATTAACTTTCGGCATTTCTTTTTTTTTTTAATGAATTAAAAGTTTAATTCTGAACCATCTTTATAACCGCATCTGGTGAAGCATTGTATCACGGCAGGTTACAACAACTTTGGGAAAAGGCAACTGGTCTACTGTCCAAAACAAGAAGGCTCAAGTAACACCTCTTACTGATTTACCCCACCGCACGTATCCCCAATAAAGTTCTTGTTCAAAAACATGAAATAGGTCCACCTGCTTATTTTAAGCATATTAAAAAGGAAACTAATCGGACCATTTCTATCTGTCTATTTATACAAAAGGCTACACAATGTTACACGTCTCCAGATTACAATTAGCATTGATTATGAATTAGTGTTCTACACCATTACTCAGTTCTTAGAAATCAGAAATTGCTGTAGCCGGTTCACTAGAACATAACACTACGAGACTTAAAAACTAACAGTTACTGCAAAAAATAAAAGCTACTTCAAAGCAAGCTAAGTCAGTACCATTACAAATATTAAAAAAAAAAAAGGAACAAGCAAGGCTAGGGTTTGATAACGCCATCTTGTGATCCACTCGTGTGCATTCTTCACTTCGTGAGTCACTCCCCAAATCCATTTGTATGGTTACTCCTCAACCAAAAAGGACCAGAACAAAAAGTTTACTTCGACTGTTCCCATAGGAAACTCAGCTTGGTTAGTGTGTCAGGCACTTTCTGAGATACCAGCCCACCCCTCGAGCCCTCTCAGCAACTCTACAGGCCAGTCACAATGCAAGTTCAGACACTACACCGTAGAGAAAGGCTGCTATTAATGTTGAAAACAGCAAATGCTACTCACCTGAGTATACCACTGCAAAAGCTGTGGCAGAAACATCAAAGTGAGAAACTTCCACACATGAACATCTCCTTCCAAGTATGTATCTGTTTTGTGGTAGATTTACAACAGGCCTAAAACCATTCCCACCCTACCAAGTCTTTCTGGAGTTCTGCAGGCAGAGTAAAGTATTCACCCATACTGGCTTTCATAAGCTTTCTTACCTAAAGGACGATTTACAGGTCCGTATCAAACCAGGCCAGCTGATTGCTATCACCTGGGGGCAGCTGGTCCATGAGGTCCTGGGCGTGTCCCAGGTCAGGCAGCCCATCAACCGGATAGTCAGCACCAGGGTGGTGGCCATCCATCTCATGCTTCATCATAGGGGCCATCCAACTTTCGGCATTTCTGAGAAAGCATCCACAAGCATCTCTCCTAGAAAACCCCCATTGCCTTTTTTTTTTTTTTTGACCCAGGTTCATTCAACATGGTGACCTCAGGCTTTATTTTAAAGTACTGGTTAAAACAAACAACTACCCCACTGCCAAAGATAATATTCTTAAGGTGTGTCCAGGTTGGAGCAAACCCCTATCGTCCAAGTCATCTTCTCCTCCTGAAGGATTTGAGGGCTTAACAGAATCACTCATTGTCTCCACGGCTACAAAACCAGCTGTCAAAGATACTGCTTGGATATTCTGAATAACTGTCTCAAACTGTGCATTTGATGACAGAAGATCTCTGGCAGCCTCCTTTAATTGGGGGGTCATGGGTAGTTAGGGTGTGGACCCTGGAATTAGTGTGTGCTAAGAGGAAGAACTGAGAACCAGGGTAAAGGGCATGGCCAATTGAACTAGCACACAAGTCCCATAGCCTAAGAGGTAGGCTCTGGTGCAAGGTCCTCCTGATCACACCATCCCCATATGTCAGAGAAGGAGACTCTGAGGGCTGAGTAAATGCTATTTGCTTCTGTTGTTTGTGATATTGCAGATGGGGGTATAGCCTCTGAGATACTCCATTAGGCAAGGGAATCCATCCCCTGTCATCAGAGACATGACCAGTAATTCGTCTTTCCTGTAGACAGGCAGTTTTGGTTTGGCCTATTTTGCCAGAGCTGGGTAAGCTTATACAGGCAGACCGGAAGACCTCTACAGAGGCAGAAACAACAGAATTTGGGCAGGACTTATTTCCCATGCATCCTGGTCCTAGGAGAAGGCTAGCTTGTGACTTCCTCTGGTAGGATTGTGCTCCACGCAAGGGTACGGCCGGGGCCTAGGGACACTCTGCTTTTCAAAGTATATTGTAAACGTAACCCATTTTACATAAGCATTCAATTTTTTACAGTCAGAGTTTAAAGTTTGCCTGATTTTGAATATTATGTCACCTTAAACAAATTTTAAGTTTACCTTAAACCTGCTTTGAGTTACTTGCTTTAGGCATAATTTTGGCAACATATACAGAAGGTTATATGATGGGAGATGAAAATTGGTCTCAGAAAGACAAATGTGGTATGTGCTCACTTATAGGTGGAGATTGGCTTAAAGATTTTTTTAAAAAAATCTACAATCTACAGACCCAGAGAGGCTCAAGTTGTGGACAAGGACATCACAGAATCAACCAAACAGGGCTCATAGGGGCTCACAGAAACTGAACTGAAAATCAGGGAGTTTGTATTGGTCTGGCCTCTGTGTACATTACGTCTGTGTAGCTTGGTGTTTTTGTGGGTCACCTAACAGTGAGAGTAGGGACTGTCTTTGACTCCTTTGCCTTCTTTTGGGATCATTTTCCTCCTACTGGGTTGCCTTGTCCAGACTGAATATGAGGTAATGTGTCTAGCTTTATTGCAACATGACATGCCATGTTTGGTTGATAGCCTTGGTAGGCCTTGCCTTTTCCTGAAGGGAAATGGAGGAGAAGTGGATATGGGGAGAGGGGAGGTGAGAGGGAGGGACTGGGAGGAGAGGAGGGAGAGGAAACTACAATCAGATGTAATATATGAGAGAATAAATAAATAAATAAATAAACAGGTCTCTCCAAGCTTGCCTCTGTAAATGAATTGAATTTGTACTTAACACGACTATAAACACAGACTATATTACATTGAAGAATTTAATAATTTATAATGTGATCATTAACTTGCATATCTTAATTATACTTAACAGTTTACAGCAAGTTAGTCCCTTTTATACAAGTAGAATTTTATAATTTTGACCCTGTTAAGTTTGATCCTTAAAAACATATTGAATTGAAGATTCTTTAGTGTCAAAATCTTAAAGCATCATCAATACAGTCCACAGAGAGACTGGGGACTTCATTTTCCTGATCATCTTATAGTGTGTTTTTACAGATAAATCTTAGCACGGGTAGCAAAGAACTAAATGATTAGCCATGTATCTTTAGGCCAGTTTCTGTTAGCCTGAATAGTTATAACCTTAGGAATTTATAAGCCTTTATCATCAAAATATATTACTCCTATTTTCCTAATCCAAAGTATAAAATCAAAGAAATCATCTTGGTTGTGGGGCAGCTGGCTGTTGAAAAGTACCCTGATTCTTGGTCTAGACAGGTGGAATCCCTGGGGATCCTAAAAGGGACAGCAGGCACATTCCCAGTCTCCCAGGATATCAAGGCCTCACTAACTGCAGCCCCCCAGACCCCTGTAGAGAGGTTTGTGACAGACCATAGGGCAATGCCCCAAGACCCTCCTCCACAGGTAAGGACATGACCACAGGTCACTTAAGCTCAAGACAGAGCAGTCTTAAAAACAGGACCACGTTCCCGAATATGTAGATGAGGTCTTCCCAACTCTTAGGCCAAACCAATAGGAAGTACCTGCTGTCAGTCACTGACCCATCCGAAAACTGTATTTAATAATCGTGGTCGGGGTTGGGGATTTAGCTCAGTGGTAGAGTGATTGCCTAGCAAGCACAAGGCCCTGGGTTCGGTTCTCAGCTCCGGAAAAAAAAAAAAAAAAGAATCGTGGTCAGTGTACAACTGGGAGGTGGCCATCTTCGGGCCCCCCAACACCTACCATGGGAGTGGCTACTTCAAGGCACGCCTCCAGTTCTGCATGGACTACCCACCCATATTCCCCACAAGCCTTCCGGTTCCTCACCAAGACGTGGCACCCAAACATCTATGAGTCAGGGGACGTGTGCATCTCCATCCTCCACCCCCAAGTTGACGACCCACAGAGTGGGGAGCTGCCCTCAGAGCGGTGGAACCCCACGCAGAATGTCAGGACCATCCTCCTGAGTGTGATCTCCCTGCGGAATGAGCCCAACAACTTCTTGCCTGCCGACGTGGACGCCTCGGAGACATACAGAAAATGGAAAGAGAGCAAGGGGAAGGACTGCGAGTACACGGACATCATCCGGAAGCAGGTTCTGGGGACCAAGGTGGACGCAGAGCGCGATGGCGTGAAGGTGCCCACCACGCTGGCTGAGGTCTGCGTGAAGACCAAGGCGCTGGTGCCAGACGAGGGTTCAGACCTCTTCTAAGACTATGAGGACAGCGAAGTGGAGGAGGCCGACAGCTGCTTTGGGGATGAAGAGGATGACTCTGGCACTGAGCAGTCCTGACCCACGTCCCTGAAATAAACTTACAAATTTTACCTCAGCAAAAAAAGACAGAAAGAGAGGGAGAGAGAGAGAGAGAGAGAGAGAGAGAGAGAGAGAGAGAGAGAGAGAGAGAGAGAGAGAGAAGAAAAAGAATCGTGGTCAGGATTAAAAGTGTGCAGGAATTCTTCTGAGAGTTTCTGTCATAAGAGCTGTAACACCTCTACTTTGGGAAGAGATCTGCTCTCCGGAAATCATAATCGAAATCACTTCCAGAAGCTCCCCTGCACCCCTTGCAGGCTAATCAGTCTCCTGCTGGCTCAGCCCAGTGGAGGAACTAAAGCAGCAGCAGTGCAAAGGAGCAGCACCAGCGGTGGGGGGTGGGTGAGGGGGATGGGGGGGGTGGGAGCAGTCTCCCCTCCCTGCCTGAGTTCTCTCCTCCCTCGTCTGAACCCACGCACCTAGCCAGCCCTGGCATGCAGAGCCCCACACCTGGTGTTGCCTGGTTTGTCTACTACAGAAGGGCTGATCGGCAGAGATCTCAACAGGACTCGCAGTTTTATGGGTGCCACCATGGTTGGTTTATACCACCTGGTCACATTAACCAAGATGACAGTAAAGCCAAATGTCATTCTCTATAGAACCTTATAAAAATGGAGGCCAACCACATGGTTGCTTTCATCCCGATGGAGTTTTCAGCCAAGATGGCAGCAAGCCACATACTCATTTACTCGAAAGATGAACCCAGATTTTTAAAAATTGATTTTTTCGATGAACTTACCAACCCTAAAATATAAAAGAGTCAAGGTTTACTTTTCCACAAAACCTTCAAAGATAGTGAATAAAACCAAGGAAAGGGGACATTCAGAGAGTTAAATTATCTGTGATTATACTTTGTCATTCATAACTCTGTTGAAACAGTTTATCTTTTAGCTCTTCTCAAGCACATAGTTTCTTTTCCTGGGCTGTTCTGTTTATCTTCTCTCTTCTGTGTCAGAGTCACATGGTCAGTCTGACCCAGGACAAAGACTGTGGATGAAACTTTTAAACAGACACACGTGGGTGTGAGCAGGCTCCCCAGATCCCAGGCTTCTCAGAAGAGCAGGACAGCATGAAACAAGCTTTCAAAATCATTCATACCCCAAAGACTATGAGAATGTCTGGAAAACTGGACCCTGTGATCTATATAACCACTTTCTTTGTGTGTGTGTGTGTGTGTGTGTGTGTGTGTGTGTGTGTGTGTGTGTAGGTGGGGCCAGACAACCTGAAATGCTTAACATGTATTTTGAGGATGGTAAAGATACAAGCAGGAACTTCCAGGCTTGGTGAGGCAGAAGGCAACAGAGTTCTATGCTATCTAAGAGTAAAGATACAATTTTGGAGACCCAGCAGAAATGGCAGACATGGGTAAGATTGCAAGTCAGAGGCTCAAAAATCAATAATAAATAAATGAATGAATGAAGGAAGGAAGGAAGGAAAGAAGGAAGGAAGGGAGAGAAAGTGAGCTAGGAGTTCAAGGAGGGGAAGGACCTTGTATAATGCTACCATTCTGTTTTATAGCCTTATCCAAATCATTTAGATGCTAAAATTGAAAGTTCTGAATGGAGTCCAGCTGTGGCCATTTGTCCAATGTGTATTGAGGCCAGATGTGCATTGAAAGGCATAGGGGAGTCATAGGTCTCAATTCTTCCAAGTTCCTTTTAGTTAATCCACAAACAGGCCTTTTGGCCCAGAAAATTTGGAACCCATAGTAGGTGTAGGATCAAGGCAAAATGAGGGGTCAGATCCACTCAGCTGGGGCATCCCTCAAGTTTCAGACTGAATAAACAGGCCAAGAAAGTGGGGGTTGGGGATCTCCAACTCCTATCATACCAGGTTCAAGAAGCCATGAGGTCAGTGCATGGTTCTCAGAACTTTCAGCTGTGAGCCAGTAGAGAATTCCAGGACCTCTCAACCTATCTTAGTAGTGTAAATCTCTTTGATCTTTGACTGAGTGAGTCTCAAGGCAGAGATTAAGCTCCAGGGAGGCCCGCAGACCTAACCAGGACACCTGTAAGTTAAGCCCAGAATTACATTGTCTCAGTAATCCAGGGACATTATTCTATGTTGCATGACTTTTTTGATCTAATGCAGTGTGTGTTGGGATCAGACTGTGTCAGAGTGAGACAGAAGAAAGTGGGGGAGAGTTGGAGATGGATAGAGTAAAGAAAGGCACTGCCAGGACTTCTTAGGACTCTGCTGGGCTTACACAGAGTGTAAATGTCCTCAGAGCCAGAGAGGCTCCATCTGTCAGACTTGTCACCACTCATAGAGGGAGAGAGTCTAGAAGCATCTGTACTCCCAAGACATGTCCCCAGCAGTAGACCAGAACTATAAGGACATCAAAAAGGTCCTAGAGAAAAGGCTTAGAGCTGTCTGCTTGGGGCAGGGCCCCAGATATCATCCTGGGTTTTGATACCATTATGCCAGATTTTTAAGGTAAGTTTAAAAGAAATGGGAAGCAGAAAAAAAGAGGCGCCTGACTTTCGATAAGGAGGACCATGCTTATCTACAGCAACGGGTCCTATTCTCAGTCACCTGAGTGGTTAAGAATGCCTATACCATTGTGGGTAGCTGAGAAAAGAGAAGGCTACACCTGAGTGTATTAACCCCTGAGTGGTTAAGAATGTCTATATCATTGTGGGTAGATGAGAATTCTCTCATGCCTAAAAGAGGGCTGTGGCCATTATAGTGGCAGAGAATGATTACACCACACATTCTTCCTTTGTCTCTCCCTTCCAGCCTCAAGGGAAGCTGGGAAGTATAATCTTTTAAAAGGAAATTGCACACCAAGTCCATCCTAGCTGTCCTGATTAGTTTTATGTCAACCTGACACAAGCTAGAGTCATCTGAAGGGAGGGAATCCCAATTAAGAAAATGTCTCCATAAGGCATTTTTTTATAAAAGACTTATTTATTTATATGAGTACACTGTCTTCAGACACATCAGAAGAGGGCATTGAATCCCATTACAGATAGTTGTGAGCCACCATGTGGTTGCTGGGAATTGAACTCAGGACCTCTGGAAGTGCAGTCAGTGCTCTTAACCGCTGAGCCATCGCTCCAGCCCCTCCCTAAGGCACTTTTTTAAAATTAATAATTGATGTGGAACGGCTCAGCCCATTGTGGGTGGTGCCACCTTTAGGCTGGTGGTCGTGGGTTCTATAGGAGAGCAGGCTGAGCAAGCCATGATGAGCAAGCCAGTAAGCAGCACCCCCCATGGCCTCTGCATCAACTCCTGCCTCCAGGGTCCTGCCCTGCTTGAGTTTTTGTCCTGACTTTCTCCAATGATGGACTATGATCTGGAATTAACCCTTCTCTCCTCAACCTGCTTTTTGGTTATGGTGTTTTGTCACAGCAACAGAAACCCTAAGGGAAGTTGGTACCAGGAAGTGGAGTGTTGCTGTGACAGACCTGACCATGTTGTTTTGCGGAGAACTCTGGAAGGACTTTAGAACTTCGTGCAAGAAAAACATTGAGAGTTCAAGGCTTGGTTAGCTAAGAATGTTGAAGGTAATGCAGAAGATGGAGCCCTAGTTTGTGTAGTTTCAGAGGGAAGTTTAAAGACTTATCAGGGTCATTCCTTATTTTGAAACAAGATACCAGAACTACTGAAGGGAAACTTCACTTTGAACGCTCAGTTCTGGTCAGCTGGAGCTGGCCAATTAGTGGTGATTAAGAAGAGACCAACATTGCTGAGGTTAAATCTTTTGGGAAGTGATTCCTTAGAGACATCACACAGAAGCTGTGTTCCAGAGGCAGATGAGGCTGTACTTCATGCTCGTAGCCAAACATAAGAGAGCCTAGGTGGTACTGGTTTTCCTTTTCTTTTTTTTTTTTTTTTTTTTTTTTTGGAGCTGGGGACCGAACCTAGGGCCTTGCGCTTGCTAGGCAAGCGCTCTACCACTGAGCTAAATCCCCAACCCAAGTGGTACTGGTTTTGAATAATTGGCAGGAGAGCCAATTGTGCTATGAAGAGGTCATTGGTGAAGGTGAAGCCCAGGTGGCAGCTGAAAGCCCAGGATTGAAGGGCTCATGCACAGAAGTTGAGCCCTAGCACAGTAAGGGTAGCTAGAGAGCCTAGGAGAGTCTATTGGTGAAAGTGCAACCCAGTTGCAGCAGCAGACCCCCACCAACCCTGCATTTTGAAGATGCCAGTACCATGAGATGACCACTAATGGCAACATTAGCAGTGGAGTGGGGCCAGCTGGAGCCTAGAAGACAAGCTGTGTGTGCTGCAAAGGGCATAGCCAGAGAAGTGACCCAAGCCTACTGTAAGAGCCTCTGAAAATTATGAATCCCAGACATTGGACTTTCAAGTTACTTACATTTTGTAGCTTGGTTTTGCTTCGTTCCGATTGTTACTGTGTACTGACTGGTTCTCCCCTCTTCAAATTAAAAAAAGAAAAAGTATTCAACTTACGTTTCACTTTATAGGAGCCCACAGTTGAGAGTGACTTTTTAAAAGAGATTTTTCATGTTTTAAAAGAGACTTTGGGTTTTTAAAGGGACCGAGTTTCAGAGGATTTTAATTAGTAAAGACTGGGACTTTTAAAGTTTGTAAGATGTTTTTATGTTGTGATGTTGATCTTAATGTGTGTTTTGAGGCATGAGCAAGAAAGGATGGTTGTGGCTTGACAGTGTTATGTCTGTCTGTCTATCAAGTTGACAAGGGTCAATTGTCCTGGCGAATTTTATGTCAACTTGACATAAGCGAGAGTCACCTAAGCGGGGATTCCCCAATTGAGAAAATTGTCTCCACAAGAGCCAACTGTAAGGCATTTTGTTAATTAGTACTTGATGCGAGAGGATCTAGTCTCTTGTGGGTAGTAACCTTGGGCTGGTCATCCTAGATTCTATAAGAAAGCAGGCTGAGCAAGCCAATAAGCAGCACTCCTCCATGGCATCTGCATCAACTTCTGCCTCCAGGTTCCTGCCCTGTTTGAGTTCCTGTCCTGACTCCTTTGATGAACAGTGTCCCGCGCTACCTCGCCAGCAAGAACACGCGGGGACACACGAATCCTTCTGTAGCCAAAATGTTTATTATTTCTTAAAGAGAGAGGGCGAGGGGCGCCGGCATGGCGCGGCTTATATACACCCTAGCGCAGCGCATCCACACCTGATTGGTCGCTTACCCATGATCTCATTAGGCACACCCCGGAGTGGGCAAAGACCTGGCACGAAGGCACTCTTGCACATGCTCACACAGTTAACTTCCTGAAAGGAAGTCAGCTGGCGCGGCAGAGGCTAGCGCCATCTTGTAATGGCGAAAGCTATCCCGGCTTTCCACGTGGGGCACAGTGGAAGCCAGCGTCGTCTTGTGGTGGCGAATGTTATTGCAGCCCTCTACAGAACAGTGATGTGGAAGTGTAAGCCAAATACACCCTTTCCTCCCCAACTCGCTTTTTGGTCATGGTATTTTATCACAGCAATAGAAAACCTAAGCCATTAGCACTGGATCAACATTTCATCCTCTTCTTCATGTCCACGATAAACTATTATGTAGTCCTCTCAAAACTGTCTCTTTCTATGAGGAAAAAAAAGGGGGGGGGAGTTCTTATCCCAAATTACAAATCAAAATTTCATGTCTTGGACATTGTATGACAGACACCATGAAAAGTGCTAGGATATGTGTTCTTCTCAGAGTTCTTGACACCCGTGTCAATGCCTCCTGTGCTGCTCAATGGTACTCTCGACTTTCCCATCCAGTGCTCTGGTGGAAAATGCAATTCACATGTGATTTTGCAGGAGGCAAGGCCACCATTATCTCGTTCTTCAGGGTTTATTGGATAGACAGTCCAAATTACATAAGGTTTATGGGTGAAGGCCTCTGACATTACAGGTCTCCAGAGTCTCTGTTGGTCTTCCTGAGAGGCTGACACTCCAAAGAGCCTGAGAGGAGGAAGGGGCACAGAGTCACTGCCGAACCAGCTGTTGCCTTGTCTGGAGGTGAGAGCCTTATGCCTAAAGGAATGGCTGCCATGCAGAGTCTTCAGGAGGAACAATAAGAATCCAGAATCTCAGGGAAGGGGAAGAGGCCCTGTGACTATTCTTATGCAAATCCCAAGCAGCTTGGGGACCTTTGCCTGAGGTTGCCCCAGTTTTCTCTTTGAAATGTAGATGTAGCAACTGGCTTAGAACTCCAGCTAGTTTCCTTTGAAGATTTATTTATTTATTATCCTGATGAGTGTTACATTTTTTTTCCTCTTTAAGAGAGATAAATATTTTTGTTTTCTGCTGTGAAGATAAACACCAAGATCAAAAGCAGGTTGGGGTAGGAGAGAGGGAGGGAGGGAGGGAGGGAGGGAGGGAGGGGTTTGTTTCACATTGCTTCCTGCAAGTTGAAATGAGGCCAAGAATTCAAGCAGTCCAGCTTACTGTTAGAAAGCTGCTTCCTGGCTTGCTCCCCATGGCTTGCTTAGTTTGCCTTGATACAAGGCCCACCTACCTAGGGATGGTGCTACCCACAGTAGGCTGCAACTCCCACATCAATTAGGAATAAGTAAATGCCCCAAAGATGTGTCCATGGGGCCAACTTGATAGAGACCACTCTTCAGTTCAAGACTGTCTTTTCATGTACACTACCATGATCAGCTGTCACGGTTGCTCTAAGGCGTTTCTCCTAGAGAATCCGTTTAAATAGCGAGGTAACCAAACAGTGCTAGAGATTACTTAATCGAAGTGGACCTGACTCACCTACTGCCCTCAGTTCAACATGATGAAGCCGAGAAGGGGGGCATGATGTATCACTATAGCTCACTCTATTGACTGCTCTAAAGTTTCCATACAAAAAATATACTCAGTGGTTTTGCCTCTCATCTGACGGAGATACAGAGCTGCTCTTAAAAATTCTGTTATTAGGGGTCCGTGAGGTTAAGACACTTAACCACCTAGCCTGATGACCTCAGTTTGATCCCACATACAGGAGAAAAGAGGGACCTACCCCTGCAAGTTGTCCTCTGACCTCCCCATGTTCATGATGGCATAAGGCTGCCTTCCCCACACGGTGTGATAAGCAAGACCCTCACTCTATAACGAAAAACCCAAGGGATTAGTAAAAGCCAAAGTTTTTACTATTTGATCCTGCAGAGCAGGATGCCTATGGGTGGGGGTGGGTGGGGGAAAGAAGGCCAAAGAAAGTCATTTATAAAGTCCCTGATCGTGAGAAATCCCTGCCTTCTTCCCGCCACAGGCTGATACTCCAGAGAGTTATAGTTTTCATGCTCTCCTAGTGTAGCCCTCTTCTCAAATTTCCCATCCGTTAGTTAAAGATACAAAGCCTTATGTAATGACTATTGTGGGACTTGAGACTACCTCCTTTTCTGAGCAGACAGACTTTCAACCTCAGAGCTCTGAGACAAGCAGGTACCAGCTGTCAGCTAAGGAAGAAAGTTCCCTAGCATCTCCCACTGTGTCTGTGATTCTTTGATGAGCTTTTTCTTCTAAACTGTTTTATTTTCTCTCTTAAACTATGGGAATATCATTTTTTCCCCCAGACATGATATGGCATTTCAACACCACAGCCACTGCATTGGTTGTTTTTAAGGAACACATTCTCCCATTGGTTAGCCGTGAGGCCTTGTAAGTTCTTCCAATTTTACCAATGATCAAGAGCACCTGTCAGAAGTAGACCCTGTCAGTCTAAATCAGTGATGGCTAAGCTAGCAGGGACTCTGTTCTGCAGAGAATGCTAATTCTCTTTATTTATCTCAGCTAGTGAGCGGGTAGAGCTTCAAGTATGAAGGATGGGTGGGCATCATGGCTGGAACTCTATCACACTCTCTTTAGTGGTCCTTCTCTTCTGTGCATCCACCCAATGCAATAGGAGGGTGATGTGTAGCCTCTGCTCACTTCCCTGGGTAGTGATAAAAGGCTCCTTTACTGGGAAAAATTGAATCAGCGGTGCAAGCAACTAAAGTCAGGTCAGAGGTGTCCAAATTTTCACTGCTGTCTTATTTATTATGCTGTTCCCATCCCCTGACCAGAGGGTGTGGAGAGGAAATTAGAATGAGAGGCTGGGGAGTGCCATGATTCATTGTATCATGAAGGAAAATCCTGCAGGAAGGATGAACTTCAGGCCGACAGACAGAATCTTTTGCTCAATGTGCATGTGTGTCTGCCAATGCCGAGGTTAGCAGAGTAACGATCCACATGTGGCAAGGAGGAAATCCAGTTTAATTGTTGGTTGTTGGTTCAAATTTCTAAAGTCTGACGCCAGGCAGTTTATTTGAGGCATGTTTAAGTACAGTGTGATTTGGGGATAAAGTTTTCTGGTGACCATTAACTCAATCCCAAGTGCACAATAAAGCTGGAGGCATGACTATAGGCTTAGATTCTTCAAGATCTACCTTAATAAAGGTTCTTAAATGTTTCAACCTCCCTTCTAGCCCACCACCCACCAGACCAGCGGTAGTGGAAAAGAAAAGTTAGCAAGAAAAAGGGTTTATGGACCTGTTTAGACATTGTTCTTTGGGGGCTATGCCAGTCTTCATTGTTATCTGTCTAGTCTACTTGGCAGCAAAACACCAACAACAGTCCAGTTCACTCAAAAATCGCCAGTCATGGATCAGCAATGGCAGTTCTATTCAGAAGAAAGCCAGAGGCTCTGTCCATTGGCCCAAGTCCACAGAAGTGGCAAGAAGCTGCTGGAATATCATGAGTTCTTTGGTGAGTTACTGTCTATGAAGTCACCACAAGCAAAACCCAGCAACTTGATGTAAGGTGAACCAATACACAAGAGTCACCAGCCTCAGCGAACCAATGCCTAACCCTCCCCCTCCCACTGTCGATGGTAACATATTTATATTCTTTCTGTATATCGTGCTTCCTCTCACATGTCTGCTTTAGGAAACCATTCTTTCATGTGTCTGCTTTAGCAAAACATTCTTTCATCTGTGTCTGCCCCAGCAAAACATCATTTGACGTAACTGAGTTCCCAAAGAAACCAGCAATTTCCACTTCACATGACTACACTGAAACTCTTTGCAAAATACATACGAGCTCTTACATAAAGGTGGGTTGTATAGATTGACTACTTGTGTTATCTTCAGGGCTTAGGGGAAGATCTGGTGTTGGTCTCAGTCATACAGATAGCTCAGAGGTCACTGGGCTATCAACCACCTCTGCTGTTTGTAAACTACCTGTGATATCCCATGTAAAGATGGGTCTATTGACTGAGAAACAATGCTCAAGAGAAAGTTCTAGAGAGAATGACTGAGATAAGCATAAGAATCTGCACAAGTCAGGTGTGCCCTGCTCCTACAGAGCGAATAGGTTGGTTATTAATGTCATCCATTCTCTGCCTTTTGGCTGGAAAACAGGTTATATATCCCCTCCCTTGAGGAGACAACACTGTGTCTTTAACACTCCTGATTTGCCTAGTACTTATCTGTGAGCACAAGGACCCTTGTGCCCTCTACAACTGTGTATTTCTGCCTATGGAAGAATCTGGCTTAAGGAGTGGGAAACAAGGGAGATTATGTCTCCAGTAGTTTTAGAAGCTACACCCAAAATGTCTCACCAACATTGACTGCCTAAGTTGTGAGCTGAACACAGATGACACTGATAGAGGGGCTAACGTGGGAAGGGGGAAGTCCATGAGGCTTCAAGCCAAGACAAAGAACTATAGGAGAGTAAGAAATGGTGAGTTGGAGAAACAGTCTTCCCCCTGGAGGAGCCCGCCAACTGGTTATTCAATAGCAATGGTCAGCCCTGAAAACATGCAAGGAGTAAACTGAGCAGATCGTACTTATATATTTAGAAACACAACACACCAATTAAGGAAAAGCCATGACTTTAAGAGAGCAAAGAGGGGTAAGAGGGAGAAAGAAGGGGCAAAATGATTATATTATAATCTCAAAAAAAGTAAAATAATTATAATAAAAAAAGAGCAGAGAGAAACGAATGTGCCCAAGCTGTCTGTCGAGGCTGCTTCTACTCAGCTACCTTTCTTCTTTCTCACACAGTTCAGACCTCAGCAACAGTAAATGGTCTTCTTTCCTTGATTAACAACCAAGACACCCCCTCACCACCATTACCACCCCTGCCCAAGACGTGCCTACAGGCAACCTGACTAAGGTAATCAATCCTCTAGTCGAGATTCCACTTCACCAGCGGTTCTGACTGTGTCAGATTAACAGTTAAACTAACTAATACGTCCACTTTTCTATAGTCTTGTTTCCACACTGGTCTTTAGATTTGGTTCAATTATCATCTTTAAGTCTGAGATAATGAAAACGTGTGAAATTACTTGGGTCACTTGTAGTGCCAGCTTAGTGAGGTCAGTTACCATCTAGGCTTGAGGTTTAAAGAGCCCTTTAGGTCCAGTTATGTTGTGTTGTCTTTATGATGGCTAAACATTAAGATTCTTAGGAAAGATTCTTCTTGCATTTGAATTTCACTGCGTTTTAAGAGATCGCTATTGTAGCATGAGAAGGCATGTACAATATTGTATGTATGCTGTTTTGGTGGCCCCTATGGAGAACTTCTGCTGATGACTCCAAGTTTATGCAGCTGTTTCTATGTGTCTTTTTGTCTATTAGTCTCTGCCTACAGTGGCTGCTCCAGGGAGGCAGAAAATCCGATGACTGTAGCAGTGGTCCCACAAGGGAGTCATCTGTTGGGGTTTCCTGGACTGGGAAGATAAGAAGCAGAATCTCTCTCTGCCTTCTGCAAATGGCTCTAAGAGGAGAGAGTCTTCATGGAGTTCTGTTTTGGGTTGGGTTTGGTTTTTCGGAGGGCATGCATGGTCCTTTGATGATCCATTGTAACTACTCTGACAGGAACAAAGATATTCTGCAGACATTTATACCCTTCCATTGGCTGTTAAAATAAGTATCCTCACTAGGTGGGTGTGGTGGCACATGCCTTCAATTCTAGCACTGGAGAGGAAGAGGCAAGTAAGTTCTGATTTCAAGGCCAGCCTGGTCTACTTATCGAGTTCCAGTTCAGCCAAAGCTATATAGTGAGACCATATCTCAAAACAAACAAAAATCTGAAATCTTATGTGGGGGAGAGCATGCCACCAGACTTCTCTAATTGTTTCTCTTTTCAATGTGTTTACACTGAATACATCCCTCTCTGTTGTTTGTTTCTTTCTTGTGTATGCTGAGGGAAAGTGACCAAGTCTAGTTTGTTAGGGCCACAGGGCCCAACTTTGACCCTAGACACTGTTGTGGTTTGCCCTGGAGTTATCTGTATTTTGATGCTAATTTCACTGCCCCAAGGACAGCTGCCTAGTCAGGACTCAGGTGACTTCACGAGAACCTTCTTCCCATTGAATTTGTAAAATACAGGTGAGGAGCAGGTACAGGATAGAAGGAGGCCTGTCATTGGACAAGAAGGAAGGATGGGCGGGAGAAAAGTTTGAAGGAAGAGGAGGAGACTGGAACGAAAAGGAGAAAGAGACAGGAGGGAGAGGGAGAGAAGCTATGGCGGGACAATACGGCAGGTGACGTTAAGATTCTGCTCTGTGTATTTACAGGTTGTTATTAATGTTCTTAAGGGATGGATGGTACTGGGCTTTATGTGTTTAGGTGGGCAATTATATCTTATCAATTGGGTCAAAGATGTGTTCTTTCATGTAATGATTTAAGTGTAATGGAGTGTGGGGCAGCTGGTCTGGGCTGCCACAGAGTTGGGATGTGTGTTTCTGGCATGGAAACCTGCCTTGGGAACTAGATACGTAGAGAGATTGCTGCCAGGCTCAGAGAGAGGCCTTCGGCAGTGTGATAGGGGATGGAGCAGAGCGGGTGAGACGCTTTGCTGAGAATTAAGACGTCCAGCAGATATCTTGGGGCACTGTGGTGCCAATCCTAGTGGGATAAATGATAACCATACTTTTTTTATTTTTTATCTTTTGCAACAACAAGACACTCAGTAACAGTCTTCTAGAAAACAACATTGGGGGCTGGGAAACCCATAAAAAGACTGGTGTAGTTATAAACATCTGGAATCCTGGTGCTCAGTGGCAGGGGTAGGGGGAGGGAGGATGGAGAAAAGGAGAAGAGAGAGAGAGAGAAGAAAAAGAGAGAATGTAAGAGACAGACAGAGAAAGAAAGATACACAGAGAGAAAGAGACAGAGACAGAGAGCCTTTCTCAAACTTGGTAGAAGGCAAGGACTACAACATGAGGTTGTCCTCTGACCTCTACATATGCTTTGAAACATATGTGTGACTCCCCCACCCTCTCCCAGTTACATAGAAGAATGAACCTCACTCCTGAATTGGAGGGCATTTCAGAAGCTCATCTGAGATGTATGTACATGGGTAGTCATCTGAAGAAAGGTAGAAAGACAAAACATTCTTGGGTTATGGGATGAGGAAGGGACCCCTTATTCATAGAGATAAAAAGCAAAAGTTTCAGTACACTTAACATTTATTGTAAAAGTTTCCAACGCAGAGTAATAATGCTTCCAGACATGTTAACATAGCAATGACCCAGTGCTGATCAAATCCCTTCCTGCAGGAGCCATTGCCACCTCTCCTCATAAGGCCCCAAAGACAAGTTAAACTATGAATCTACCAAGGCTCACCAGGGGAAACCAATGAGTACTTTATGTGTACAGAGCAATGAGCGAAGGATTATGGATAGGACAGAGGAGACCTTAAAGCAATCACAACAAAATATCTGTAGTATGGATAATAGCTTCTCCATGTTGCCTTCATCCCTAAGTATCTGTATCATCTAGCCCTCCCCCTAAGACATTGCTTATTTATAACTGACTAGGAGAAGTGGCTAGATATTCAGGTAATGGCCCATGACCTCCTACCCCTTGTTTTGCTCAGAGAAGATACTCAGTCAACAGGCCTGGTTGTAATGGTTTTTTGAGCCTGGGCCCTGCAAAACATCTGACGATGGCTGCAATGTTCCTCAGAGGATAGTCCTGTACAACTAGGCTTAGGTACCACAAAGGGTCTTAGGTATGGGCTCATTTTTCTCCCTCTCTAGGAATCTCAAGCAAAAGTTCTGTCTTTATGTGACTACTTTCTAATGTCATCCTGTAGACAGAAGGTGGAACCCACAGTAGGTCACAAGGGCGTGATCCATTCTCAGTCTCCAAGCCTGCCAGTGCCTGCCTATTTAACAATATCAAAGGGTTCTACCATCTGGAAATGTCTTCCATGAAACCCTCTTCCTCATCATCATAAATTGCAGTAGTCACTGTGGTATGGTTCAGCCTTATAGGAAAAACACAGGTTTTGCATCTTTTGAGCTTTCACAGATCATTCTCACAATATGTAAAAAATTGAGTCTTTTATCCCATAGAAAAATGAATTTAAGATTCATTTGTGTTATTGTAGGAACACATCAGTAGTTACTTGTTTTTTTGGACTATATTCTAATCTTGAGATAATTATAGATTACAATGCACTTGTAAGAAATATAATAGAAGGATTCTGTTAACACTTTACCCAATTTTCTTCAATAGTGACTCACAACTCCCCTGTATGGTGTAATAACTAGTGTATTGATAGGCTATTCAATTAATATCTGGTTGAATTCTACTTCACATGATTCTCCTCTTGCTCCTATATTGTTACATGGACTCCCTTATTTCCTCCTTTTATCTTTTATGCCGCATTACCAATACTTTGTGTTCCATTTTATGTTTTTCCTCATTTTATATGTTTATAGGCAATTTTGCGTTCAGTGACGATGCTGTAGGAACCAGAGTTAGGCTGCATGGTGACTCAGTGATATGGCCATTTGGGGTGATGAAGACACTGAATATTAGGGATGGGCTTCTCTGACAACAGTAGTCTCTTGTCTTTCCATGAGTTGTACATGACTCATCAGTAACAGGAAAGCATGTACTAGGCTCAGTGGTAGATAAATCCCCAAAGGCAGAACAGTTTTCTAATAGAATTATACCGAGAGAAAAAGCAATAACAGTGGTTAGCTTTTAAAATATCTTCTACAGAGTAGATGTAGGAATAGAGGGGCTTTCTACTTCTTTCTATATCACAAACGAACACGTATTGGCTTTATTATTTGGAAATGAAGGTCAATGCTCTCTGTATGCTCAGGACTTTCATTAGGATTTCTGACATTTCCCAAAACAACTTTCCTTTGACATTCTAAAAACGATGACATATAGAGTTCCAATACCTTTCTCTGTCAAGATGCTTCATGTAACTTTTGACTTCTGTAATATTTGCCATTTCTGGAAGAATTTCAGTGCAAACCTGAGGACCTTTAACTCAGGATACAAGAGCCTCTTGACTTGCCATCTCCTCTTTTGGACGTAAATAATTTGTACTGAATTGCCATTTACTGGGACTCAAAATTGCCCTTACATCTTCTCAGGTAATCATACTTCAGGAAAGCTTGAAAATAATTTGTGCTGCTGCGGTTGTTATTGTTGTTATTATTGTTTGTGGTTGCAGTAGTAGTGATGGTGTGTGTGTGTGTGTGTGTGTGTGTGTGTGTGTGTGTGTTCATGTGGGTGTATGTTTACACAGGCTTTGGGAAGATAAAGTTTGCTATAGCGAAGCCGAAAATCACCATCATGAACTCTTCAAAGTAGGTATATTTCTTTGCTATACTAGGATCTGTCCACCAGTTCTTACCTGGGGACAAGGGACTGACACATGTACTTCTTCTTATTACCTTGTGGACATCCATTTTTCCATCTTGCATTCTTGTTTATGATCAACACAATGTTCTCCATCCTGGGGCTCAGGATGGCAGTATTTTATATCTCTGCGATTCTGAGAAAGGGTTTAATGAGAGCCATCAAGTCTAATGGGGCTTTCTATTTGTCCATGAACACATCTGAGTGGAGATTTAACCTCTTCAGTGTTGATTTCTTAATTCTCTGGTTCATTTCCACAATGTAGACCACCAAACATTTTACTTCTAACCCAAGTGTTGTCACTAGCATCACCACCATAGCAAGGGCCAGGGACATCAATGGGCCCAGGAGGACTTGGTTCTCTTGAGAGCCTTGAGAAGCTTTCAGATTCTCTTCATCTCTATTACCTTGAAGTTCTTGTGGTGCAAAATGATTGTGACATCTACTTTCCTATCTATTCTATGGCACCCATGGAGTCTAACAAATCGTGTGTGAGATCTGTGAATCTTAGACTACTTGTTTGCTGGCGACCAGAAATACCTGGAGACCCCTTGAGTACCTGCATTGCCAGAGTATCTTTGATAACCCTTGATGCCATCAGAATCATATGCACCAGTTTCATGTTTGTCATTGCATGAGTCATACAGGCCAGGAGGACTTTGGGAGTCAGTAGGACCTGGAGTACCAGAATGATCAGCTGCAATTTTTCCCTTTATTACCATTCTCTATGACTCACTGAAAAGGTTGGATGACCAGAAAGCCATCTTCACCATGATCACCCTTACCATCATAGTCACATCTTATCCTGGTAATACATCTGGTCCAGGGGTTCCATCTATCCCAGATTAGCCAATTGTACCAGCCAGACTGGGAAGACTCAGGGGTCTAGGAGCACCATATTTTCTGTTGTGACTACTCATTTTCCATTTTCATCTCTGGTACCCAGAAGACCCAGGGTTTCCTAGGTACAGGCACACCTGGTCATCCTGTGAAACTTAATGCTCTAATAAGCCCTGTAATCCCAAGTTACCTTCTAAATACTACAGGGCTGTGGGTATCAAGTGCACCCTAGGTTGTCCAGTGTTATGTTTTGTTCTAGCTTCTTCAGGATTGCCAGGAAGAACAGAACCGGATTACCTTAGGAATTTGTGGCAGAACATCTTTTCTTGGAGCATCACTGCTACCTAGAGGACCTTGGGTTCCTAATAGTTTTCTGAGAATCAGGAGGTGCAGAAGGACCATTTCCATCTGGAAAGTCAGCAGCACTCTTGCCATCAAGACTGCTGTATTCACTTAGGGACCAGGAGGAACAGTTTCATGGGACCTCCAGGATCCTGCAACTCTATGGAACCTCCTTCTTAATCCTTACCAGGAGTACTTTTTCCTTTTATCAATAAGGCCTTCTATTCTACCTAGAAGCATCAGGGAGACCATCAGACGCTGGAGGCCCAAGTTTATCTGTTAACCATAGCTACCTTAAGACCCAGTATACCTAGAAGTACTGGTCTAATCTTATCATCTTTGTCTCCAGGTTGATCAGCTGGACTAGGAGGGTACAGTAGGACCATTAGGACCTCTTAGATCACCTTTCCTTAGATTATAATCAATATTGGCATCACTGTTTCTACTCTATTGCATTTTGGACCAGGACTTCCAAGGCCTCTTTTTCTAGGCATTCCTCCAACTAGGAAAACCAGAAGCTTCAGGGCTCAGAAGGGCTGTTTCCCTTTTGGGATCAGAATGACCAGCTCTACCTTGGCTCCATTCACTGGAACATCATAATCACCTTTCCTTTATACGCTCCAGGGACCAATCTCAGCCTGTGAATTTAATTCACTAGGTTTTCTGTTTTCTCCTGGAGGAACACTGGCACTAGGCTTGCCTTATAAACCTTATGGGCAAAGGATCTTCACTTTCTCTAATTTTTATATGGGATGATAAGGCCAAGGGGACGCTGAGATGCAGCTTTACTGTTCTTTCTAGAAGGACCCCTCCAGGGTGATCTCTATTTCTTGGATCACTATCTTCAAAGCCTTTCCCATTTGCATTTCTCTACCCTGTGGAGAGACCTGCTTCTTGGTAGAGACTTCCCAAGACTGATCAGTATCTGACACACGGTAGAATTTCCGAGGTGCTGTTGGCAAGCTTTGGAAAGACCCAACAGAACCAGGAAAAGTCAGAAGGAATGGCGTGTGCTTGTCAGGAGCTGGAGGACATGGTCCAGCCTGTTACATTTTACTTCAACTTCTTCAGGCTGGCTCTTCGATCCAGTTCTGGACAGGATCTAGGATGAACTGGGAACATGTGTGTCTCCTTTACATATCCATGAACTCCCATGACTTTGTGCAACAGATCATGTAGCAAATTGGTGTTCTACAGTGCAAATGCCTTGCCTTTGTTGGTCTAAGCCACGGAGTTCCAAACTTTTACAGTATGCCCAGCCCCACAGAGTTTAAACACTCACCTGTCTCTACTTTCTTGCTGTAGGACATGTCTCTCAATGTGGAGCGCTCTGTTTACTTGGTGTGCCTATCCCAAGGAACCATTCTTTTTTATTGCATTTGCCTCTGACATTGTTTTTGTAACTATCAGATAATCTTTGGAAAGTAACATTTAGGCAGACAGATAGATCAGACTTTCAGGCTCTAGGATTCTGAGCTATTATGTTACTATTATGTTTTTTGCAGAGCATTTTGTAAGACAGACCAAGGAAATATAAAGGATCCCATTGTTGGATTTTAAAAAAATGTTATCTCTATACTTTGTACAATTTGTATCTGCATTAGGCTTTTGATTTGTTGTTTAACACAGTTAAGAAATCCTCTTCATCTTTCAGAAAGTCATTCCCATAGGGCTTTTCCTAACCCCACTTGTACACTAGGTTATGATAAAGTTTCATGTGTGAATTCAGTAGTAATAATCAATGAACAACACTCACTAACTAATAAGATACAAAAAGATTAACAATACTTTATAACAAAAGTTTGGCTTAAGAGACAAGATTATGTGTGCAGCTGGAGAAATGGCTCAGTGGTTAAGAGCATTGGCTGCTCTTCCGTATAACCTGGGTTTTATTACCAGCATCCACAAGGAGTAGTTCACAGGTACTTGTACCTCCAGTTTCAGGGGAGATGATACCCTCTTCTGGACCTCATGGGCACTGGGCACACATGTGGCGCATATACATAAACACAGGGGGAACATCCATAGGCATAAAATAAAACTTTAAAAAGTAAAATGAGGGGTAAACATCATGGGAGAGTCAATCTAGTCGCTGAAAATGCTGATAAGGGGCAGCCTGAGATGGCAATATATACCAAGTAGATCCACTGTGTGAATGGGTAATTCATAACTTGGTCACACTGATGCAGGGCAACTTGAGATTTCCCCAACACTGCTCCAACTGCATACAATTTAGAACTCATGAGTTATTTTTTTTTTCATTTAACATTTTAAGATGAAGACTGTCTGCAGGTCCCAGAGGTGTTGGCAAGTGAAACTACAAATAAGTAAGAAATCTTGTGCATTAGCGAACACGCTTGTGGCTATATCTAAGCTGTATTTGGAAACATCTTTAGACATGATTCTTGGACATGGATATTACATTAGGTAGTACCATCTCTTCCTCCTTTCTTCTGTTTAAGGCGCACCTCTTCAGGAGTGCCGTGTTAATCACAATAGCTTTTGAGGCTATGACCGTAAACATCCCTGTCAGTTGACAGCTAACCCTTACCCCAGAGGAATTTTCTGAAACAAAATTCGTGGCTAAATCTCTTTGTGTTGGGGGCTTGCTGGTGGAGTTTCCAAACACCTGAGATGAACAAATTCACAGGGTAGAAGGTTCTTTGGCCTATGGTTGCAGGGTTTACAGTCCAAGGTCACTGAGCTGACTGTACTAGGTGCTAGAGAGCACAGCCATCATGGTAGGGACTGCACAAAAAAAGCAAATCACAGCAGCCAGGAAGTGAAAGAGAGAGAATGGGGTCGATGTCCAAATATCCTCCCTATGGACTTAAGCCACATCATCCGACTCCCTTCCACTAAGCTCAGCCTCTTTCACAAAAGTAAGTACAATGCTTGCAACTTATCTAATAAAATGCATCTTAGATAAATTAGCAATGGACACTCAGTTTAAATATTAGAGGCACGCAGAAGGAAGTATGGGGATATCAACTCTGGGATGACTTATGTGTTTCTTACAGGGTTTAAGCAGAAGCGAGCCTGTTCCCTTGGAGGCGAATATCTTGAGCAAATATCCTTGCATGGCTGTGGGTCTGCTCTTTGATATCATCTTTTATTTGCAGACGTATTGGGCACTGGCACTGTTTCTCAAGACTTTCTTCTCTGGTACTTCCTTAAGTACATAATTAATTGTGGACATTGGGATTTGCTTGTTACTCATTTTGCCCTTTCAATAACAAGGTCACCTTATCTCTGTCCCAATCACACAGGTCATTGGCCCCAAGTCTTAAAAAGTCCCACCAGCTTCCAATCATGATATCATCACGGGGACAAAGTCTTTAACAATGTGCTTTTGTGAGATAGTAATCTAAAGCCCAGCACTATTTAACAACGTTTTTGGCTCCTGTGATAATGAGTTTCAATTGTCAACTTGATAGAACCCAAATCACTTGGGAAGAAAGTCTGAATGAGAGATCGCTTACATTGAGTTGGACTGTGGATGTGTCTATGTGGGAGTTCTCTTAAATAACTAACGTGGGAAAACATAGCTTACTGTGGGTAGCACCATTCCCTAGGCAAGGGGTACTGAACTGTGTAAGAGTAGAGAGATTGAGCCAATTATAAGCAAGTGAGGGACCACATATGGCTCTGCTCACACTGGGTGGCACCATTCCCTAGGCAGGGGATCCTGAATTGTGTAAGAACAAGGAAATCAAGCTGAGTGCGAGCAAGCAAGCAAGCAAGCAAGCAGGCACACATTCATTAGTTGCCCTCTGTTCTTGACTAAGTATGTGATATTACCCGCTCTGTCAAGTACCTGCTTTGGCTTCCCTGCTGTTAATAGACTGTAGCCTGGAATTGGGAACTGAATAAACTTTCACATTGCTTTTTGTCAGGGTGTTTTGTCACAGCAGCAGAAAAGAAATGAGAACAGCTCTTTTTTCCTGCGGTTTGAGTTACAGCAAAGACTTCTACCAGAAGAAATTAGAGGCCTTCCTTTACCAAAGATTGTGGCCGTCCTTTATGCAATTTTGTTTTATGTCTTTACATATATGTTTGGAACTCATCTTGTGTGCAACATGAACCTAATTTTATCTTACTGAATTAGCTCAGGATTAGTATTGCAAAGGTAGGTTTTGCATATTTAATTAAGATCTTGTCTTTGCGTTACATTATGTTTCCATGTGCATTTACACCATGATTGTTCTATTCTGGTCTATTCCATTCCATTCTGTTCTGCTTCCCCATGTAGTCCCTTCTGTCCTAATACCTTTAACACACTGATGATACTTGAAAACATGTTTCTATGTGTCCTAATTATTTTCACATAGTTCAAGAGGAGAATCACTTTTTCTGTCTCCTAGAGCTGCTTAAGTTTGCTTCGGCTTACCACATCCAAACTACTAGTGGGCACCGAGTCTCTCGTACATCAGATACGTCTCCTGTTTCCATGTTATGTATCATTCTTATCTCACATATAAGTGTTTTGCCTGCATGTAGGTCTATATGCCAAGTGTGTCCAATGCCCATGGACACAG
Source organism: Rattus norvegicus (assembly GCF_021556685.1). Lineage (NCBI taxonomy): Eukaryota > Metazoa > Chordata > Mammalia > Rodentia > Muridae > Rattus > Rattus norvegicus. The sequence goes on along the minus strand of NC_141552.1, from coordinate 56,691,016 downwards.
CTCCTCTTTAGCTGTCATGTCAATGATGGGAACTAAACTCACGTCATCTGAAAGAGCATTTAGTGCCCTTCACCACTGAGCCATCTCTCCAGTTCCAACTTCTCTCTATAAATGGCCATCGCGATTATTTGGCTCACCCCAAACTTACAGGATAACCTGTTGTTAGAGTAGATGGTAACGAACTTAGTTCTATCTGCAACGTTAGTTGTGCTTTGTCTTTTTATAACACACTCAAGTTTAAAGGATAAAGAAGCTGTCATGGCTGGTGGGCTCCTTCTGACATTTGTTATTCTGAGTTGATTCCGTGTATATTTTTGTATAAGAATCAGAGGGGCTGGAGAGGTTACTCAGTCGTTAGAAGTGCTTTTTGCTCTTCTCAGCACCCACATGCTTTTGACCATTACCACCTCTAGGTCCAGTTCTAGAGGATCCGACAGCCACTTCTGGCTTCTGTGGACACCAGGCACACAATTGTGCCCATACACGCAGGCACAACACCCATACACACAAATTACAAAAAGAACTGGTGACCTATACACTCTTTCTCTCTAAGGCCATAGGAAATCAGAGATCCTCTGGTCACTTCCCCTTTAAACCTTTTATGTACATGGCTGTCAACCTGTGGGTTGTGCTCTCTAGGGGTTCAAATGATCCTTTCCCAGGGCTCCCCAAGACCATCTGAAAACCCAGAAATCTATATTGTGATTCATAAAACTAGCACAATTACAGTTATGAAATAGCAACAAAAATAATTTTATGGTTTGGGGTTGGTACAACCTGAGGAACTGTATTAAAGGGGCACAGGATTAGGAAGATTGAGATATTATATATATAGTTATATATAGTGTTATATATAGTGTTATTGGAAATCTTACTCTATGCAAATGATACTTTCCTGCGAATCATCTGCTCTCGGAGGAAATGTAGAAGTCAGTAAGTTGACACTGACCAAAGATTTAAGTGGAGAAAAAATAGGTTAGGTTGAGGACTGTTGCGGGGAAAAAAACTTATACACTGCTGCCCCCTGCAGGATAAAACTAGTTTTACCACCAATGGTAATTTGGTCAGATTGCCAACTGCAACTCAAAGATTGCATGGTAAGGGCTCTTAATATCCGAGCCACCTCTCCAGCCCCCAAAGGATAGTTCAATATACGCATACGCCGTGGATCTATCAGATGATAGCAATCTGCATGCCCATCACCTGCAGTATTTGCAGTTCGTTTGTAGCGAGAACACAACAAATCCTCACAGTGATTTTTGAAATATTCTCCATTTGAATTTTGACAGGATCAAGCTTGCTCAAATTGGCCTTAGACTTACCGTATGGAGAAGAAGGATGCTTCCGCTTTACTGATCCTTTCGTAATCATCTAAGCACTGCGGTTGCGGGTGTGTTTCACCCTACAAGCCACAATTGTCTTGCTACATATGTTCTGGATGACCTGTGTGCCCCACCACTTACTGAGCACACATACCCTGCTGGGCACAAGTCCCAGCTCTCATCCCTTCCTTTAGTCTGCAACTTTGCACTCGCTGGACAATTTCTCTCCCTTTTCTGTACTGCCGTCCATCTAACAAAGGGGTTTCTTTGTTTAATTAACCGAACTAGTGCCTCTAAAATGCATTTTTAAAATTCTTTGAGGACTTTATACACGAGTAGATAATATTTCAGTCATGCTCACGCCATCTCCCCTCCCTTGGCCCCGCCAAATCCCCTCAATGTTACATCTCTTTAAAAAACAAATCTGGACGCAATTATTGCTGTGCATATAATGGATGTGGCGCTACCCATTAGTGCACACATACCCTTAAGAAAATAGATCCTTCTTCACCCAGCCAGCACCAAATGCCAATTGCTCCTCAGCTAGGGGTGGGGCCTCTTCAGCTCCTCCCTAACTCCTGCTGGCTTGAGTGGGTGCAGTTAAGCGTGGCCGCTCATTGGTCAGGAGGTAATGGCGCCATCTTGACTGGAAGACATTGCTTCACTCTCTGGCTACACATCCTCTGGTTCCTCTCTCTCTATCTCCATATTTCCACAATGTTTCTGGGCCTGGTGGATAGGAAGTGTACTGTGTAATTGTTCCATTTAGGGCACTACATAGGATGGATTCTTAAGACCACTTCCACCGAAACAGCTCTAGTTTTTTTTTTTTTTTTTTTTTTTTGTTTTTTGTTTTTTTTTTTTCTTAAGTTTTTCCTAAGTGTGGATATTCCTCAGGCCCTCTGGGGGGAGGGGGGATGGATGGTAAGTCATACACTCACAGTCCACGTTGTAAAGAGCTTCCTGCTTTGCGAGTATGGCAGGTCTGATTTTAGGGGTGATCTCTTACAAGGTGCGAACTGAAGATTAGTCTGGGGGCCAAGATTAGTCTGGGTGTCCCTCGGAGTGAGCCACCTTCTCTTTAAGGCGAGAGATGCTTGGACTTCTCTAGATTGACCACTAGATGGCAGGAAAAATCCGTGTACCTGCCTCGAAAGCTCCGGCCCGGCACCCCCCTCTTGCTTTGGGTATCTAAGTGCCTGGAGAATACAAAGGTCAAAGGACCACTGTGATGCCAGCCCAACTCCATCAGGCATCTGACCCCATCTCTCCCCATAGTCTTTACAGTTAATCTCAACTTCCTACTTATTAGAGCCCTTGGGGGCTGGGGGGGGGGGTGTCCCACTTTGAGAACGATTTCGTAAAAGCCCAACTGGCTGTTAGGTATCACATGCGTTTTACTATTTCATTCTTTCATATCTTTCATTATTATTTTATGTTTCCTTCCAGAATTTTCTGTAGATGTTATTTGACAGCCCAAAGTGACGGATCTCCTAATGGCCGGCATTAGAGTATGGAATAGCCTTGGAGAGGAGAGTTGGCCAGGCTTCAGAGTCCAGTCAGTGGGGGGCAGCCGGGTACTTCTGTCAGCAACAGCTGCTGTTGGCTGGGTACTTTCCAGGCAACGGGAATTGTGCTGAGCATTTTATATAGGCGAGTTTTTTTCCTAACTATTCCATAAGTGTGTGCTCCATGATAGGAACCAAATATATTTCAAGGAATTTCCTCAAGGTCATATTTTAGTAAAGTACACGGGTCTTCTCTCTCCATTTATGTCTACTACATAGAATTAATGGTACAGAGCTTGTTGTCAGTGATGTCTGGGCTTTGCAAATTCATATGAAAACATCTTGCTCTCTCTCGACCTGGGGAACACATCTCATTACTGGCCCACTGGGACGAGTCCATTAGGAAGCCGTGTGAGCTGTGCTTTCCTGAGTCACGGTGACTGTTAAGCTAATCCTTAGGGGTCTACTGTGATGATTGGGAGGCCACTGTGAGCAGAATATTTTGACCCCAGGGCTGACCTGCTAGCTCCAATTACAGTACCATCTTTAGCGTGATGGATGGAGTAGCGACATCACACCTCCCAGCCTGTCCGGTGAGACCAGCTCTTTAACCTCTGCCTCCTCCCCAGGGAAAGGCATAGTTCCATTCTCCCTCATCGTTCAGTGTGTCTCTCATGCTCAAGCTACCTGGGGACACAGTGAGCCTCGTCTCGTGCTGTGACACAGTCTGCTGCCTGGGAAAGAGACTGTCTCTCAGTGCTCTGTCTCTGGAGTGATTGCCACTCTTAGGCAAAAGGAGAAGAAGCCTGTTTGAGGTGTCTTTGAGGTGTGCCTCCTGACAGGCAGGGTGGAGAATGCCTGAGCCCCAGGAGGCTGGAATGGGGTGCTGCTGGGATGCATGAAGCCTTCCTTTGGCTCGTTAGCCTCCTCCCTGCTTCTCCACAGGTTTCCATTTCTCTTGTCTCTGCTCCCAGAGTTTCCTGCTTGTTAGCAAATGTTCTGGCCACCAACAGTTCCACCAATTCCTCTGTCCTTTGTTCTGCCTCAGGAGAGAGAGCCGACCCAGCCGATGTTGGCACACCATTCAGCATTACGCAAGGACCTAAATATTTCTTTTGTCTCAGGATGCAGTTGACTTTAGAAGCTTATGGTTTTGTTTTCCCATTGCAAGGGGACTATCCTTGCTCACTTTTAGATAAGGCTGTGTCAGCTCTCTGACTATAACCTGTCCATTTAAAGGACCTTTAAAGTCAGCTGTAATTCACAGTTCCAGAACTGGGAGAAAGAAAAAAAAATCTGTGTCTTTGGAGATAGAAGAATCTTTTATTGGTTTAATTTTTTTTCTGTTTTCTTTTTAACATCTTTTGTCTCCTTCCCTCCCTCCAACCTCACAGAGCACTGCTTTTGCAGGTCTCGTGTGCCTCTTTGACAGCAGAGACTGCTTTCATTGTCTTTAATGAACACTATTTCCAGCAGCCCAGATTTGAGAATTTTAGCGTTTTGATTTGTAGGCGCGATCAAGAGCCTACGTTCTTGAAGTCGGTCTGAACACCGGTAACCGTCGCACTAGGCACCAGGGACTCTGTATAATTTCCCTAAGGGTGCCATTGACAAGTGTTGTGGCTTCAGCTCTGGGGCTTTCCTTTCCTGTCCCCTCTGCATGCCCACTGCATGTACTGAGAGTGGTCTATGCCTTGTGTCCACTTGTTTAGGGACCAGGCAATCTAGACCAAGCAACTAGAATCAGAACCAAGCTCCCAGAGGGCTCCCCAGTTATCTCTGCTACTTCCTCTTCTTCCTGTTCTCCTGCCCTAACCAGTGCGCCTGGGGAGCTTAAGGCTAGGGATTGGGAAGAGCTGTGGTCTGTCTCAGTGTAAAGCATCTGTGTCTTGATCAAGAGGGAGGACCAATAATCTGTTTTGTTTCCTGTCTGTTTATGCTTCTATAGGAAGTGGGCTCAAAGGGTGAGAAATATAATTTGACAGAGGGAAGGAGAAAAGAAGGAGAGAAGGAAGGAAAGATTAGCCGAAGTTTGGGCATATGGTCGTGAACGTGTCCTGTGGACCCAGAGGAGTCTAGGAAAAACTCGTCTTGCGCATCCATTTTCTGGTCTTGTTTTTTATAACTGTCAGCATAACATAACAAAAATCAATTTCAGGTGGGGTGTGAGTCAAATATGAGAAGTAAAACAATAGTGACTCCAGAGTGACTCCAGAATAATGGAGGAGATTATCTTTAAGACTTTGCAGGTGACAACTGGCTCTCTAACGGGAAACGCCCACATGCTCATATCCACCAAGTCAGCACTTGCCCCGAGTGCACGGCTCAATTTTTCGCACACACAGTCCAGTGAGGTGAGAGCAATTCGCTATTCCTGACCCTCAGAAAATCAAGATCCCTGTCTGATTGACTTTGTGAAGAATGTGGGTGTATGCTGAGGAGGGCTATTTCTGTATAACATATAAATTATGATATAAATACACATATCTTTTTCCTGTGACCAGGCTGAAGGTCTTGAAGCTTGAAGCTACAAGTTAACTGCAATGATATCTATAGTTAAAAATCAAACATTTATTAAAATTATCTTATATATTAATTAAAATTATTTATTTTAGTGTGTGTGTGCGTGCGTGTGTGTGTGTGTGTGTGTGTGTGTGTGTGTGTGTACAGATGTGTGCATCCCACAACAGTGTGTGTGGAGGTCAGAGAACAACTTGTGGCAGTTCTCTCCTTCTACTACATGGGTTCCCGGAACCAAACTCAAGTCATCTCATCTGGAGCCAAGACAAGTTCTTTGACCCACTGAGCCTTCAAGCCAGCAACAAATCAAGCTTCTTTTAAAACAAAATGTTAGGTATATTTAAATGAAGGTTTAAAAGTCTAATCATTTGCTGATGGATAAGCTCAATCCTTACACGAGTCCTGTGAGGCCTATAGAGTTACTCCCGTTCTTCTAACCCTGGTAAAACTGACCGATGGAGAGTTGCAGCATGACACTGAAGATGGTAAGCTCATGACTGGAGGAGCCACGGCCGCTCTCCACATCCAGGAAGACATGTTCACCTTCTGTCTGTGTAAGAAAAAGAGATAGTTGGTCCTAGATGGTCTAGCAGCTATTAATAGTATATCCTGCCCACCACATCCCTATAGGACCAACCTAGCTTCCCTCACCAGAATCCTGGGGATTCCATATTCCTTCCTTTCAGCTGCCTTTCAAGGGGTTATTTTCTAAGTAAGTGGAGAGACAACAGGGCTGGATTCCCTGGGCCTTGGGACTTTGGCTAGTCTGCTTTCTGTGCACTGTGTTATTGGCTACAGAACAATGGGCTCAGTGCCCCCAGACAGGTGAGGAGTGGAACTTCTAGAAACAGGTGGAGATATTTGGTTGTATTAGAGTCATAGCACTAGAAGGGCTGGCAAACAGTGCCAGGACTTATACATACATACATACATACATACATACATACATACATACATATATACATACATACACACACACATACATCATACGTGTGTGTGTGTGTGTGTGTATTTGCTACTTTAGGCAATGCTTTGCTTTATTAACTTCCATTCTACCTTGTCCCCAAATAGCCAGGATCAGAGATGACGAGGATGCTAATGGTAAAGACCATTTGCCCTTCTCTTGAGTACAGAACATCAAGTATTTTGCCTTTCCTTATATTCCATGGGATTATACAAACGCAACACATACCTTTGCTTTAGGCACCCCCTCCCCCATAAGAATCACTGCTGTGATTAAAAAATAACAAAACAAAACACCACAACCAAAAGCAATTTCTAGAAGGAAGGACTTCTTTTGGGTGACAGTTGCAGGGGGATAAGAGTCCATGATGGGGGAGGGGAGTCCGTTATGGTGGGAATCTGGATCATCAAGCAGCGGGCGTGATGGCTGGAGCAGGAAGCCAAGAGCTTAGATTTTTAATTATATCATGAAGGAGAGAGCAAACTGGAAGTCAGGTGAGGCTTTTAATCTGCCTGTTCTCTCAGTGACATATGTAATTCTCAATCAAGGCTGGTCCACCAAGAGCTGCCTGAGAATACGGAGGTGGGGGGGGCATTTCTCATTCAAAGAGCCTCTCCCTCTCTCCATCCCTCCCTCCATTTCCCTGCTCTGCTGTACCACCAATTTTCTCATGCCAATTTATGAGATGGTTCCGGGTCCCCTCTGATTGACAGGTAATTCTATGAGCACTCTGGATTGATAACTTGGTTCTTAAACAAATGATGATCTGTTCAGTGCAATGGTAACTGAGGTTTTGGAAAATTCCGAAGGAATACAGTTGTTGCCCTGCCTCTCTGTTCAGGGGAGGCAGAAAGAAGTCTGAACTGGGGTCCACTTTCCTTTCTGTGTTCTCCTTGACCAGACAGGAAGGGGGAGGCAGCAGAGTGTGGGAGGAAATCTGTAGTTCCTGGTTCTCCTTACTGGGTGCACAGGCACCTCCATTGCACTCCTGGGAGTTAGGAACCGGGTGGGGTGTGTGTGTGTGTGTGTGTGTGTGTGTGTGTGTGTGTGTGTGTGTGTGTGTGTAGAGGGGGTGGAGGTTCCTGGGTCTATCCTTCCACTTAGGGCATCTACACACAGGACAGGAAGGGGAAGGTGAAGCCTGGGACAAGTGGACCCCAGTCTGATTGGGAGTGATTGTTGAGGAGCAGAAGGGGAGAAGGCCTTTCTCAGGAGTTTTAGGTGTGGCTCTTTAAGACTAAGGCCTTCCCTGTGGGGATTCTTAATAAAGCCGCTCTCTGAGACCAATCCTTCCTTGTTCATACTGGTTTATTTGATGGTGGATGCGAACCGGGTAGGGCAAACCACGTATTAAATACCCTTTGCAGGAGAGATTACCTAGGAAGGGAAGCACATTGGCTTATCGGGGTTATCTAGACACCTTGTTAGCAGGAAGAAAAACTCCAAGTGTTTATGCTCCATGGTTGATTACCATGTTCCTCAGTAGAGAGTTATGGTTTATGTGTTCCAGAGCTGATAGAGACGGGGAGGGAATGGCTCTACTCCTGCTCTTCTCGATTCTGAGATTCCCAGGGTTGGAGATTATTCAACCTTACCCTTTCTTATGCCTGTCTGATAACAAGGTTCCACATGCCCTACATACAGTGACATTTCCCCCTGTCTCTCATAGGACTCCCCGCCCCCCACAACCCCAATTGTAAGAAGTAATAATGTTTCTATAATTTTTGTTGTTGTTGTTTTAGTTTGTTTGGCTATCATGTACAATCCCCTCCCCTCGTATTTCCATCACTATTGGCTGAAAGCCCTCAAAGATGTCTGAACAACATAGTGGATATAACTGGACAACAAACCGAATATAATTCCAGTAGGGTAGGAGAAGGAGGCAGGGAAGTCTGACTGTGTTCTATGCATCCTGGGGCTGAATGTGATGGAAAGAGAGAACTGACTTTTGCAAGCTGTCCTTTGACACCCACATGTAGGCCATGGTGTGTGCATGCTCACCCCCACCACACAAAGTAAGTAAATACATGTCTGGAATGATAAGAAGATGATATTTATAGGAAACAGACACTGGGTCTTCCCATTCTTGAAGGAAAACTTCTCATCAGGATCTATTCATGTGGGCTCCAAGGAGGGTCAGAAGGTAGAGATGCTTGTCATCAAACCCAATGTCCTCAGTTCTATCCTCAAGTACCACAGTGTAGAAAAAAAGAGTCAACTCCCAGGTGTTCTTTGACCGCCTTGCATGCACACACATACACATTCACATTCACACACACATACACACCCAAATAAAAAATGCAACTAATAAATTAAAAAAAATTCACGTTTTACACAGACATTTCAGGAAACATTAGACAGCACGTTCTGTAGCATCCCATCTGACCAAATTAGATTGAAAGATTACTGTTGGACTGAGTTGGAAGTGATGCTGATGTAGACAGACCCATGATTTTGTCAGTTACATAAAAGTACAGCACATGCCATTACATACAGTGCATGAAACCTGATACGGATACATGTTTATGTATTTGTCACTCTGTATTTGGGCATGTGCATGCCATGGCACACATGTGTGCACTGGAGGGTAGCTTGCAAAAGTCAGTTCTCTCCTTTCATCAGGGAGATCCTAGGATAGAGCACAGGTTGTCAGACTTGACACTACCTTATCAGTACATTGGAATATATTCTTTTAAAATTAAGTATTATAAAGTATATTGTATAGACTGAACATCAGCTTCATATATCTCCTGTTTATCATGTCTTTATTTTCTCATATACACAAACACCCTGTGTAGGCACACATACGTGTGCACACACAAATGCACACATATTCATATCCTGTGTGTGTAGTAAACTATATGATACAGATTTGTATAAATTCCTTCTCTAGTGTTTACAAGATGATATGAGGTAGGCCTTTGGGGTTAAATCAACCTCAGGTTTTGCTGTAGTTCCTCAGGTTCTCCATTCCTCCCAAAGAACTTAAAACATTTATCACCTCATATTACTTTCTCAAATGTCTGTTGGGCTCACCTAATTTCTCTACTGTGGGTCTGTGATTAGAATAATTGCACAGATGGGACTCTGGGTCCTCCTTTAAGCTCCGGTAATCAGCAGGACTCACATCCTCTTTAGCTTTCCACATGGCCCCTCCATCTTTAGGGAAGCAAGAGTGTGCCTGCTTCTCATGTTGAGAAATTCTCTGACTTCCGACTCTGCTCCCACTGGCTCTTGTATGATGATAAATGGGCGAGTTGGTGTGATCTCAGGTGCTTGAAATACTTACCTAAGTCAACCAAGATGGTGTCCCTAATTTCAGGCAAGTTAATTTGTGATTTAAGCACATCTTTGGAGTTTGTCTTGTCGAAGCTTCGGGGGATTAGGGAAGGACATCTTCAGGATTCACCTTAGATATTCTGCTAGGTATACACATAGATGCTCAAGCATGGGAGCCAATACCTGGTCTTGTAGAGCCTGCACAATCAGAAGAGAGCCTCAACTATGGCGTCTCTGAACTAGTGCTAGTGCTGTCTTAATGGACTGCACAGAGTTAGCCCCCATCCCATCAACCTCTTCCCCATCTCCCTGCAACTGCTCAGATTTTTGGGACCCAGCTTTATTTGTGTATCATTTGACCTATCAATACAGCCCTTCACTAGCAATTAAACTTTAAATCATCATTCTCATTGCTACTTGAGAGATTTCTCTTATCTCAAATGTCAAAGAGTGAGATGCAAACTGGTCCTGCTCAGCTTCTCAAGCCTATTTTTCAGGCTGTGGCAAGCTGCCTTGCCCTTACTTGGGATCCTCATCCCCTGTGCTTATCAGTTGAGGTTCTGAGGTACCAAGATACTAGGGAACATCACAGGTAAGGGCAAGGGTACTAACAGGACAGGTTAGGGAATGCCTTCTGAAGCCAGAGCTCCAGGGTACAAGCCCTGACTTTTTTCTTGGTAACTTCAGTCTTTTTATTCAAACTCAGATTTGATATCTGTGAAATGAGTCCATAAGGTCACTGTGACATAAAATGAGAACGTTTCTGTGAAGGGCTTACCACAGTTTGCCACATAGAAATTTACATTAGATGTCAATGAAAATGTCCTAACCCATTCCCAAGAAGAGCAACAGTGCTTCCAGAAACCTAGAAGCTACAGCCAACTGGAATGTGCTATGGCCCCTCCTGTAATCAAGAATGATACGGGGGGGGGGGGGGGGGGCTGGGGATTTAGCTCAGTGGTAGAGCGCTTACCTAGGAAGCGCAAGGCCCTGGGTTCGGTCCCCAGCTCCGGAAAAAAAAGAACCAAAAAAAAAAAAAAAAAAAAAAAAAGAATGATACAGGGAATGGGGGTGGTAGTGCTGGACAGAGGACTCAAGAGGACTCAGTAGTTAAGAGGATGTACTGCTGCCCTTTCAGAGCACCTGAGGTCAGTCCCCAGCACCCATGTTAAGGGGCTGACAACTGCCAGTAACGTGGGCTCCTACGGGATCCTGATACCTCTGGCCTCTGGGATGTGGGTGTGGGTACATGTTGCATGCACACACCTGCACACAGCTACACATAATTAAGTATAAAATACATCTTTAAAAAAAAAATGACACAAAGGATGCATTAGAGCACTGAGTGGTTTCTGTGGGAAGTGATTGCCATCTTATATCCTCTATCAGACACGAACCTCAGAGAGAAAGATGCTGGGTCAGCGGGTAGAAGCAGGAACGCCTGACTTTGGAGATTAATTTAAAAAATCATTCATGGCTGTCATGAGAATCGCTGTGTATCATAATGGAGGTAAATCCATCTGTGAATTATTATGAAATAACAACGGAATCTCATATCTCACGTTTTTAAGTCATTTCAGGTGTTTTATTATAAGCCTGCTCTTGTGGGAGGTTCACCCTGGATAGAAAGTCAGAGGGCAATTGACAAAGCCGTATTGCTGCTCAGATATTTATTGTATCAGCAGGTCTTTCCAGCTTTAGTTTGGGCTAAGCTCTAGGGGAGAAGCCAGCAGATGGAGCCTAGAGGCAAAGTATGCTCACATGCTGCCTATTGGGAAGGATCTTGCAGAATGCCTGAAGGGGACAGGCCTGGATATGGAAACTTGCAAGGCAAGACCAAAGTAAAGAGTGCCACGCCCATGTGTCTGTGAAAAGAAGGGACAATGGCTGCCTACCAGTTCCTCCTGTCTGATGCTCTGCAGCTGGAGATGAGAATGAACTGTGGGCCTGCCTCTCTGTGTTGGTTAGTCTTATCTTTTTTTTTTTTTTTTTTAATTCTTATTTTACACGGTATTGGAGAAGAAGGCAGGGTAAGTAAAGACAGAAACAGTAGGCACAGTGAGACCAGATGACCCCCACAGAAATTAACCAAGGCTCAGAATTAGACAAGTATGAGCTTTGAAACATTGGCTTGTCATTTCTTTGTTGGGCAATCTTAGCCAGATGATCCCGTTATTTCGGTTTTCAGTATTCTCTTTTGTAGAGTTGTGATGATATTTTGGGGGTGTATTTGGGGCAGTATTTGGCCTACTGAGACAGGTAAGTGATTATGACCGCGTCTGTGTCTCTGGCCATTGTTGATTCTCATGACATATGTTTTTCTATCATGGTCCCTTTGTCATGGTCCATTCTATTCTATCACTCTATAATAAACACCATTCATCTTTTATGATAAAAACAAAAACAAAAAAAACAACCAATCACTACCACCACCAAGAAAACCCCAAAACACAGCACTAGAGAGACAGCTCTGCTGGAAAAGTGTTTGCTTTGCAAGAGTGAGGACTTGAGATCAATTATCAGAGCCCATGGGAAAAATGCCACACTGGGAAGCACTTACAATCCTAACACTGGGGCGATGGAGACAGAGGATCCCTGGGGTTCCAAGACCAGCTCTTCTAGTCTAATCTCATTGATCTTGTTGATAATGGGTGAGGGTGGGCAGTGTTTCTGAGGATGACATTTGAGGCCATTCTTTGCTTTACACACACACACACACACACACACACACACACACACACTGATACGCACTTGCATACATGAATACACATATACACAAATTAAAAAATGAAATAAATGAAATAATCAGTCAAACCACCTTGCCCTGAAACCGGTACCTAAAACTCAGCGTGTGCAGTAAACATTGTTGTACACTTAAGTCATCCACCTGCACACGGCAAAGGTGTTGGGTTCACTCCAAGTCCGCTTCCTCTTGGCACCCACCCATTAGTTCAGCTAGCACTGAATGATCACAGTTTACAGAGGAACAGCATGCTTCTTGATACCTCAGTTAGCAAATGCCACAGATTGAAAAATCCTAGATGGAGTCGCATGTAGACCCTATCTTTGTTCTATTATAAAAATGCCCGAGAGGCCAAACTGAGTAATCACTAGAACCAATGAGAGACAATGACCAGGTCTGTACCATCCAAATAAGGGGACAGTTATAGGTCCATTGGAAAGATATCAAGCCATTCTTTACCTGAGTCAACCGGGAAATTCAGGCAAAACCTTCAGTATTCTACCCAGGTGACAAAGCTAATTCAAGTTGCATATACAACTCACAGGGAGGTAGATAGATGCTTCTTTGGGCATACAATTTAAGGAGTGCCTTAAAGATGACTAGGGGTGTGTGCCTCCAGGCACAGATCAAAACTTGGTTTCCTGAGTGACAGATTGAGTGAAGAACTCTCTGTAGTACTGTTTCAAAGGTAAAAATCTGGAGATAGAATCCAGGCTTCCCATCCCATTTACCTCTTACTTCCCAGAGCACCATCCCAGGGCAACCGAGGACCCCAGAGGCTATGTGGGACACAGCTCCCGGCTCTCCACCAGACAAAACCATGGCTGTGCTCCAACTGCTTTATCTCCTTATCCTACTCACACTGACATGGGATTTGCAAGCCAGGGACAAAGGTCCCTTTCACTACTTTGAAAAATCAGAATAATTATAGTAAGAGCCCTGTGTGCAAAAGCAAAGAATGATGTGGCCAGCAGAGGTGCCAAAAAGAAGTTATTTCAAGGCTATTGGGTAGCTCCTTAGATCAAAGGAAGAATTTAAAATCAATACCGAGGGCAGTGCAGGGGCTCCGGCAGCAAGGGCAGTCGGCCATCTCCTTAGGACATTGATGTAAGCATGGCTGCCTTCCACGTCCACTCCTGTGGTGTATTATTTTTCCTTGAGTGCTGGGACATGGGTTTGAGTTGTCCCAAGAGTCGAGGGTGGAAATGGGAGCGTGTGAGTTACTCTGATTGACAGGATCAAGGGGATTGATGAGTTTAGGAAAGGAGAGTCAGTGCATTGCTGCTTAAAGGACACTAGACATATTCTGGGCAGGCCCAGCCTTTCTCTGAAGTAACCTCACACTGGCAGGTGATGATTTTACTTGGAGTAAAGCGTTCCCAGTCAATCAGCTTCTAATGAGGACTGAGGTGGAAGGCAGCTAATTATCCCGGGGACTCGCTGCTGCAGGAGCTCCGCATGGCAGGTTGTCGTGGCCGATATAATCTTATCAGAAAAGAAAAAGACAATGTAAAAGCAAGAAGAAGAAAGAAAAGGATAAATTAGAAACACAAGAAGGAATAAAGCAAACCTAGGTACAGCCACCTCTACCTGAGGAGAACGGAGTGGCAGTACGACATCCACCCTTCCCCCTATTCTTCCTATTCTGTGTTACCCCACTTCCTACTCTATTCTCCCCATGGCACGCAGAGGCTGAAAGAATGTGACAATGGTGTCCATCCCCAGAAAGAAAGCATTTCTTCTAGATCAGCTCTGTCCTATAGTAATATGCTGTGCACACAATTCTTCAAAGCCGGGAATGATGGCCCAGTGATAAAGATACTTGCTGTTGAGATAGATGACTTGAACTAAACCCCCAGGACCCCCCATACACAAACACACACAGCTACACATAAACACAAATGAATAATGCAATAAAAACTTAGAATACCCTAGAAAGATGCATAGAAAGTAAAAGTAACAGATACAATTAATTTTGATATTACTTCACTTCGGCATGTCCAAAATATTAGTAGCTCAGTGTATAATCCACATAAAATTACATTTGAAATATTTCACCACATGCAATCTTTGTTATTATGTAAGCATTTTTTATTTATAGCATAGAATGAGGTGAATTGTCTGCCTTTAACATGTCCGTGTTACTGTCCTAAGCCTTAGTCCTCCAGAAAAAGGATTATATAGAAATGGGGTTGCTTCAGGTGTTGCTAGGTTAGCTCATGAAGGAATGGTGTGAGTTTGTGGTCCTGTGGGGCCAGTGTCCTTAGGAAGAGGGACGTCTGGATCTAGAGATGGGTACATGAGCCAGCAATCCGTTAAGACTGGATATACTATCCTGTACAATGAATTACTTTTAATAGAAGTGTAAACTGAATTAATCCAATGGCTGTATTTCTTTACCTTTGCTACTCCCCAACAACCACACAGAGAAATCAAGATTTATTTCAAGCTGCACCTCACTACTGGGCAGTTAAGAGATCTATAACAATAACCCTTATGCTAATCTGGCTACTTCACTGGTCTATCCCATGATTCTTGCATATTATTATTGATCTGGCTCTTTGGGCTTCAGATGTTTTTTCTCATGTTGTCTTCTTGGACCTTCTTCTTGTGCTGATCTGAATTTCTGTTCCCCCCTCCCTTGGCTGGTGGAAGCCCCACCCTATTCTCTCTTTTGCCCAGTCATTGGGTGATCAGCATTTATTAACAAGCAGAGGATAAATGGTAAGAATTGTTTACACAAACTTGAGACAAGAGTTTCTTGATCTGAGCATTACAATGCCTTATCCTGATGACTGAAACAAGATATGAGGGCAGAGGAATCAGCATTTGAATAACACAGGATAACCTTTACACCGTGCACAAAAAACATTATGCCTACATTACCCAAATGGAGGAATGGTCAGGATCCTTCCAGGGTCCTCAAAATGAGTGCAACTGTGTCAACCCAGAGAGCTTAGATCTCCAGTGTCCAGAGCCAGGAGACAGTGGATTTCTGAGGTATAAGCAGCTCAGTGTGTTGTTCTTTGTTAGATCAGTCTGCTCTAGTTTCATTTCTGTTTCTTTGCCTAAAAACACAGAAGAAAGGAAAGGGTTTATTTGGCTTTCAATTTCAAGTCCATCATTTTAGAAAAGTTGAAGTTGGAACTTAAGTAGCTACTAATATTATGTCCAAAGTCAAAAGCAAGGACAGAATAATACACAACCTTGCTTGTGCTTGCTAGCTGCTAAAACCTGACATAGTTCAGGACCCAGCTTAGGGAATGGTGTCACCCATAGTGGGCTAAATCTGCCGACATCAAAGAATCAAGGCAGCTCTCCCCTCCAGACATGCCCATAAGCTAATTTGATTTAGATAATTCCTCATTTAGACTCTCTACCTAGGGAGGGATAATGGGATGAAGAACTAGCAGATAAGGACCAGGAGGGGGGGGGCAACATTTGGAATGTAAATAAATAAAATATTTTAATAAAAAGTCACCTAATATAAGCCCTGTTTCATAAGACAGAGTTGAACTTTCTCACAGAATTAACTGAATACAATATTGGAAATAAAAATGTTGCAAAGGAATCAGAACAAAAAAGCCTCTCTTCCCAGTTGATTCTAGACTGTGTCAAGTTGACAGTTAAAACTTAAGAAGCAACTGGGCTTGAAGGATTTCTCAGTGGTTAAGAGCACTTACCTCTCTTCTACAGGACCCGGGTTCAATTCCCAGGACCCATGCGGCAGCTCAATACTGTAACTCAATTCCAGGGGTATCTGACAATCTCACACCAATGTCCATAAATAAGAAACAAATTATATATTAAAAAAAAAACAAAGAAGTATAGAATCCTAGCGACCCGCCACAGCCCATCTTACTGTGGATCAACCATGCTAGCACAGCCGTCTGCGGTCTGGCAGCTACTACTGAACTACAGATTTCTGAGATTAGACAGTTTGGCTTTGTGTCGAAAGTCCTCAGCTTTTCTCTTAGACTGCTAGCTGCAGCTTATCTGAAGTATGTACTGGGTAGCGGTGTTTGAGCTTCCTATCAGTTGATGCCAAAGCAAAGGCAAACACTTCATTTCCACTGCAAGTTTACCGAGCCCAGACGCTGTGTTTGTGTTTCTGATTCACAGTTGCCACTTTCCTTCTCGTTTGCTTTATGATTAGCCTATTCCCTTTGCCACCCCCTCATCCCCATAAACTTCAAGCTTGGTTACCTAGAGACAAGAGAGGGGACGGCGATGAAGAGCACCAAGGTAGATGACAGTAAGTTGAAGATTGCAGCCTGCCGGGTCCAAAACTGAATGTGATACTTTGTTTTCTCAGACTCTTTGTCATTTTGTATCTGATCCATTGCATCAGGCCAAAGTCCCTTCCCGCTTACTCTGCTCCCTCCCTTGGGGTGTTACCTCCTACTCCCTGATTCTCCAGGGGAGGATAGGGAAAGTCAAGAGGAAGTTGCTCTGCTCTGAGAGGGTGGTGAGAGGAATCCGTTTCCACTTCTTCCTTTTCAGAACAACGCCAATCTGATCTCCGCAGAAGCAGTTGCTTATCTGCACGTTTTTTTTTCAGTCTAAGGACGAATCACTTGATGGTGTGCACATTTTAACACTTCATTCTCTTGGTTAGCAGAAAGTCATCTGTGGGGCACAGGGGGAGCCTAGAGAATGACTCCATTTTGTTTTTATTGGATTGACTTGACTCCATGCATAGTCTCCCTCCTAGTTCTCAGGGCAGTGTGGGTCATTTGTAAACTCTGAAAAGCACCGTCTTTCTTCTTATGAGAGTGGTATATAGTTATTAGAGAAAATTTAGGGGAAAAATAGGTCGGCAGCACAGACATCAATAAATAATCACTGGCAATTATAAATTTTAGAGAGAACAAGTCAGGTGTAGCTATTTCCTTCAAGTGGCATGTGTGTATAATGTGGGTGCAAATTTGCACAGTGTAGGTATGCATCTGCCACTGTGGATATGGAGGTGGAGGGCAAGCTCAGTGATCAGTCTGCCTGGTCCACCTTGTTTGTGACAGTCTCTATTGTTCAGTGTGGCTTAGGTTAGCTGGCCTGAAGGCTTCTGGAAATTCTTCTGTCTGTGTCCCATCTTGCTGTAGGCATATTGAGATTAAAGATGCCCAGCTCCATATGTGGGATTCAAACTCATGTTCTTGTGTTAATGTGACAAGCACATTACCCATTGAGCCATCTCTCTAGCCCACAGTGTGTTTTCTAAAAATATAAACACATCACTCACATTAAATCATTAAAAAGAAAAACCAGACATAATCCTGCACATAAACTTACTTTTTACCCCTTGCTCCCATTTGTAGATTTGGTTTCTAGTCATTCTCCCGGGTACCAGCTCCTCTTCATGATTCAAATCCTTTATCACTGTCCCTGAGTGATGACCGAAGCTGGCCAGGTCTCTACTGTCCATGGAGAAATGTGGCTCACACTGGCTCTTGGGCTAAATGTGACTCTAAGGCAGGCCTAGCAAAGACAGAAACTGGAGAGCACAGGATGAATTAACTGGCTGCCTGGAGGACCCCTGGGACTATTTTAATAGGTTAATTTTGCAAATCTAGAAAAGTCCTTTTTGGCCAACAGATGTCAGTGTGACCTCAGCCCAGTATTTAAGGGACAGACAAGGGTACTTGGAACTGACAAGTGTGCTCTCTACAGCCCACAAGGTTCATGTGTTCTAGCATAGCTATTGTTGTGGTCCAGAAAAAAAAAATCTGTAGATAATGCTGTCATGTTACAGTATCAAAAGGTTGAACACTGGTAGTACCTGTCATCTTGACAGCCCATCTGGTCTCTCTGACTCCACAACACATGCACCCATAGTAGCGATCAAGTCCAAGCAAAGAACATGCTAACCCTAGGTTTCCCTTGATTGAGGAAACAAAGCTTATGTGCACCATGGGAAAGCAGTTAGCTGTCTAGGAAGATGAGTAGGCAGGCCACAATACAGGACCACATCTGTCCTTATGGGTTGATACTCCTGCTCACCAGACACAGTTGGCTACAACACTTTATGAATACTTGAGGGAGAGCCTCCGAGTTCCCACCTTCAAAGAATGAGCAGTTCATTATGTTTTCACACTAATGAGATACAGAGTACATTTCGCTCATTGTTTTCTTTTTTTCTAGATACATTTGTTCACTGACTGCAGACGGTCCTGATACCATGTTGTGCTGATGAGTATAATAGAGAAGAGGAGGGGGGAGAAGGTGTGCAGCCTGTGCCGATATGAAAAATGGCATCTCTGTTTTCTGCCTTAACTTAGAAATGAAAATGTACTTTCCGCAAATATAGAGGATGACAGGAGTGTGTGCATAGGTAATTATAAGAATTTGGCTCTCCATTTGTCTAGGGAAATCAGCTGTTTCAAAGAAGGCAGAAAGAACTACTTTCTCTTCGAACTGTTCTCCTGTTGATCACCTACCTTCTTGTCGCCGGCAGTAGGTTTCGCCAATTTCCTTTTCTCAGAAATGTTGTGCTCAAGTCTGAATCCCCTTCACAGGGTTCCTGTGGAGGATCTGACTGTTCTTTCTCGGAGTAAAAGAACAGCTAACTCTGCTACCTTTGGAGCATCTCAGCGTTTACACACCACGTGACTCTGGACAGATCTCACCGACATCCTGGCTGGATCGCTCCCCTGCAGGATGGAAATGATATCATCTACCTCAATGGACAATGATGTGTGTGTGTGTGTGTGTGTGTGTGTGTGTGTGTGTGTGTGTGTGTGTGTGTGTGGTAGCAGGGGGCAGGGGTCTGTGAAGCATGTGATGGAGCTTGTCTGAGAAAGTGCCTGGCTTGTGACAGTATTCTATAAATGATATCGTACTCCTTTTTTCAGAGGGGAATAAAAATTGTAGTAATATTAGCGATAATGTTTCCTATCATTTATTGATGATGTAATATATGCCAGAGATCTAATCTGCATGATCTTCTTTAAGCTTAAGGATAATAGACAAATGAGGTCCGTGTCACACACTGATTTTAAAAGTAATAAGTATAACTCCATTATCTTAACTGTGACTACCAGAGCCACAATTGGAAGCCAGATATATCTAACGTTCCAGTGCATTAATTCAAGTACAACACCACACTACTTCTTCTTGGACAGCAGTCTTATCATTATGCTGCAAAGTAGTGATTTGGGGGTGTTCTGTAACTTGGGGGCTGTCTTAGCGACCTTTCTGTTGCTATGATAAAATACCCAGCCCAGAAGAGCTTAAGGGAGAAAAGAAGCTGATGTATTTCAGTTTAGGGTTGTAGGGGGTACAATTCATCATGTTGGGAAAGGTTTGGCATCAGGCAGGAGCAGGAGGCTGGCTGGTCATATTCTATCTACACCTAAGAAGCAGACAGTGAGCAGGAAGTGGAGCCAAGCTATCAAGTTTCAAGGTCCTCCCATAGTGACCCACTTCTTACAGCCAGGCCCATGTGATAATTATTCTGCAGTGATTCAAATCAATACCACAGGCTGGCGACCAAGTGTTCAGACCCGCAAACCTGTGAGAGATAGTTCATATTCAAGTCACAACCGGGGTAAAATATATGTGCATATCAGGCTCCCAGAAATGTTCCCCCTCCCCACGAGGAGACACTGTCTAATTCTTTGGTACTGGACTCCATAGCAGGTAGACCCTGAGTCTTGACCACAGTTGTTTCCATTGGTGAACGACCCCCTTTCAGATGATATAATCCTGGCGAGTGAGTTCCCTAGGCATCCTCTGTGTTTCATTGGATCTCTCGTTCCCTTTACAAACTCAGATACCCAAGGAGTATTGGCAAATGACCTCCACATCCACACCAAAGGACCAGCTACTTCTGGGTGATGTAGGTTGATAAACTTACCCTGGGAAATAGGTGCTCTCCATGACATAAACACATGCATCTCTCTTTCTCAATCTCTCTCTGTCTCTCTCTATGTCTTTGTCTCTCTCTGTCTCTGTCTCTCTTTCCCTTTCTCCCTTTCTCTCCCTCTTTCCCTCTCTCTCTCTCCCCCTCTCCCTTCTTAACTTACTGCTTTTCACTGACCAATACACAGTAGCATCCCTTTAAATGACATGTGTGAACCTTTTCTTTGAATTTATCTTTCCCTTCTTGGACCAGTGGTGAAAGAAGCTGGGGATTTGCATGGCCAAGACAAGATACACGAGGAAAAAAGGTTACCGTCTCTAATTAAGAGGGCAAACATTAAAGTCACACATCCCAGGTAATTACGTACCTGAGATACATATGACATGTGTTCACGTAGGAAGTAGCATGATATTCTAGTAGGAGGGAGAAACATAAAGTCCTGGAATGTGAGTTGAGGTGAGTGATACATTAGCTTCCTTTGGGGTAACCTCAGGAACAATGCACAAGGCGACTTATCATGAACTACACTGAGAGAATCCTACATAGAATCATTTTTATGGATGGAGAGCTCATCCCCGGCAGAGTTGCATTTGTGAACTAGGAGAAGACTGAAAACTGAACGCTAAGGAGCCGGTAGAAACCAAGAAGATGCTCTGTGAAGCCCTGTCATTTCTGTACGCCATCCCCATCTGCCTTGTGAGTATTTTTTTTTTATAGGAAGTGGAGATTTATAAAAAATTAGACTAGAGTTTTATTTCATGGGTTCATATATCTACCCTTCGCTAGGCTACACTGTAGTTAAAACATTCACCTTGTTTTGCTTTGACTCCAAAATCCTTTGTTGTGTATAGTCTTTGCTCATGACTGTGACAGAGGAAATCTTCAGACAAATTAAATCTTGAGCACATCCCCCTAACTCCCTACTTTCACTTTCTCCCTTC
This sequence comes from Rattus norvegicus, assembly GCF_021556685.1. Taxonomy (NCBI): domain Eukaryota; kingdom Metazoa; phylum Chordata; class Mammalia; order Rodentia; family Muridae; genus Rattus; species Rattus norvegicus. The sequence goes on along the minus strand of NC_141552.1, from coordinate 56,669,878 downwards.
TCCCCTTCCCATTACCCCCACTTATTTTTTGTCTGTTTCAAGGTAGGGGGCTTTTATTTGGCCTTGTCCTTAGAGGTTGGAGCTTGTGCTCTTTGGCCGCATTCAAAAGCCTCCCAGGAAGAGCAGGCGCCAGACTTTGATGTGCTTTTACCCCCTGGAGGTGCTTACCTAGGTGAAGTTGGTTTAGGAGAGAAAATTTTGACCTAATGGGCCTGGAGCTTACTGATGATTTTACTGAGAGCCCCGACTCCCCGCCCACCCACTTGCCAGAGAACAGCTCTTCCCTGAATGGAAACTTTTCTGTGGCGGTTGATTTTATACTCCGAAGCTTCTGTGAGATATGCGTATCTATTCCATGGACTGAACTAACTGATTCCTTTCTAAATATGGCCTTTCTATTATTAAAAAAAAAGAGAGAGAGAGAGAGAGAGGAAAGAAATAGCAACGACTCCGGTTGGCAGCATTCCGGATGCAGAGAAAATCCATAGAAACAATTAAGACTGTAGGGTTCTACAGTCCGAGGAGCGCTCTCACTTCCGGTTTCTTGGGCCACTGACTCAGAATTTTTACTAGGACTTGAACCTTCCTCTGGAAGGTTCTTAGTCAAGCTCTCTCCATTTGTCCCCACTTTAAGACTTTTGTCCGTCGAGGCCCGTGTTCTCTACTCCGTCCAGGATGCACAGTCCTATTTGCCTTCCTTTCTCAGAAAAGAAAAGGATTAACTGCACGGAATTTGAAAAAAAAAAAAATCTCGCAGACACATGCATTGTCTGGGACATCCGCCCTTTGTAGCGATCTGGCTTCTTCCTGGTTCACTGTAAGCTCTAGTGTCTTACGCCTTGATTCTTGAGGTGACATTTTACTGTATAAATGTAAGATAAGACCCTGACACTCACTTTGCATCTGGGAAGGAGTTGTTACTTCAGCCTTTGCAGCTCAGGAGGGGATGGGATAAGATTTCCTCTTTGCATGATTTATTCCCAAACCCCCTTGTTAAAAAAAAATGCTCCTGATAATTTCAAGCTCATATTAAGTTTTCTGCCATTCACAGAAAGGACAATTTGGGCAAATAAGTGCTCATTAAAATTTATTTAGAAGGAATATTTTCCATTAGGGTGTTTCATTATTTAAGGAGAAAATAGAAGCCTATGCAAGTATCGCTCGCACCAACATGACATTTCAGATAAATTACATTTAGATAAAGATAAACGTGTTTGGGTTTGGAAGACCAATTGATTCTAGTGGGGACCGTGGTTGCATAATTATAAGCCAAGTTGAAAGGAATTGTTAAAAACAAGGATGAGCCCCAAGCAATACACCAGCCAGACTGGAGAAAACTATCTCCTGTTGCTTAAATTGCTTTCCCTTTTGCTACTCTTGTTTGGAGCGCCATACTGTGGAGTGGGTCTGAGAGTTTTGGGGTGGATCTGTTGCTGGCTAAGGTGGTGGTGCTGATGGCAGTGGAGGTGATGGTGGTGGCGGTGGTGGCGGTGGTGGTGGTGGTGGTGGTGGTGGTGGTGGTGGTGGTGGTGGTGAAGTACGGAGCGATTGGTAACCTGAAGGATGCAAGCTCTGCCTCAAGGTTCCACATCCCATCCTGCTTAAGGCAATGGGAAGACGATTAGGGCATGAGTGTGACTGTGCAACCGTGCAGCATCGGGACCCACACATTGCTCTGAGGGTCACATTTTCCACCTACAAGTTCTTTTCACACTGCAAGTTGTGAAGATGCTCATTTTGTACCTCAAAGTTTTCTCCCTAGGTACCCTGGACGCCCTTTTCTCTGTCTCCATCCTCTCTCCAAGGCTCTTCAGTGAAAAGAGAACCGGTTGGCTTCCCTAAATACAAGTTGTAGGCATTTCGTCTAGGCTCCGCCCCACGGTTACTTAGCAACAGCCAGGTGCCTCTGACTCACTTCACTATAAAAGGGGCTGCTTGCCCCCTCCTCTTTCTTGCTCTTGCTCTCTTCTCTTCTCCTCTTGCTCCCTTCCCCTCTTCCCCCTCTCCTCCTTCCCCTCCCCCTCTCCTCCTTCCCCTCCCCTCTCCCTCTACGTGCTCATAGCAGGCCTCTACGCCTCTACTCCTTCTCTCTCTCTCTGTCTCTTTCTCTCTCTTCTTCCCTCTATCCCTCCCTTCTTCTCCCCCCTCTGCCTTTCTCTGTCTCTACCCTGTTAACTCCACTCCCCCCATGCCCTAAATAAATGCTATTCTATACTATACTGTCATCCTGTGGCTGGAGGGGGGGGAAGGGATGCCTCAGCATGCCCCCAGAGGCACACCCTTACCCCCTCCCCCCACCGAGCCTCCACCAAACATATCCCTTCCTTCTCAATTTTCTTTTTTTTTTTTAAATAAAACACAACATGTTCTACACACAGCTTCATGGTTGCACCCTCATGTGTTTCTTTATCTCCCACAGTCTTTTTGGAAATCCAACATAATTCACTTTTCTTCACTCACTTTACACCTTAGGAGGCACGAGGCTGGCTATTGCTACCTTGATTCTCGATGGCAAGTCTCTGTCCTTTCTTACTTCCCAGTCCTTGCATTATGATTAGCTGCTGAGTTAGCCTAGCCACGAGCACAGCCCCGGCAGAGAGGAGCACAGCCCAGGCAGAGAGAATGCTGCCAACTCATTCCCAGGTATACACTGGTCAGAGGAGACTATTGATGCCCAAGTCCCAATATCATTACTGAAAAGGCAGACGCGAAGATGACCTCACAGGGAAATGTTGAAGTTTCTGTGGGATGCTGAGGGGTTGGTGAGATGGCTCAGTGATTAAGGCACATACTGCTCTTGCAAGAGGACCTGGGTTGGATCCCAGCATACAGGTGGCCTGCAAAAATCTGTAACTCTGGTTCCAGAGGCTCAGACACTCTAATCGGGACTCTGAGGGGATCAGAAGTCCACTCGGTGTACATGCATACACTTAGGCAAAACACAAAATAAACAAAGAGTTATTTTATTTTATTCATTAATTTTTTTTTTTAACTTACTAAGTTACATCCCGTTCTCTGCCCCTGTCCTGGTCAGCCCCTCCCACAATACCCCCCCCCCCCATCCTCTACCTTCCTGGGTATCATGAGACAATGAGTAGACAGACACGAGACACGTTTCTGTTGATTTGACAAACAGGTTCTGCAGGTCCTGTGTGCTCCAGACCATGGCACTTCCTGGTCCTCATTAGACTTCAAGGCTGTAGGTAGAAGGAGGTTAACAGTGAGTAACCAGAGCGACACCATCAAACCCTTCAGTGTTTTCTTCACTCAATGCACTTAATGGAATGTTCGCTCCTCCAGTGCTTAGCTGTGCATAGGATCAACATTTATCTACATTTCTAAGTGGGTGACATGCCAAGACTTGGAAGTTTTGAAGGACAAGCTGTAAATCAGACTCCCATTTCACACAAAGAAGTACTTCCAAGAGTCCTGATAGATTTTTATCTTTACGTCTCGCGGCATGTGGTGGGCGCAGTCCTCACCTCCCCACCATGGAGTGATGCCCACCACACTCAAGATGCGGAGGATATGCTTACCCACCTGAAATGCACAGTTTACGATAAAGTTTTTTTTAAAAAAAGTATCGTTTTTTTCTCATCTTCTTTCACAAATTAACCAACGGCTGGGCCGCTTGGAGTTGAGCAGGGATAACTCAAATAAGGCCTGCCAGTTAAAAGAGGCTTCCGTTTTATGCAACCAGCTACCTTTTAAAGATCATTCTTCTATTGTTTAATTTTTTTTAAATTTTTTTATTTTTAGGGATTAAACTCAGGACTCTACGTATGTTGTGGAAAGAACTCCAGTAGAGTGTTTTGCTTTTAAAAAATGTTTATTTTAAAAATCTGTGTACATATAAATGTATACACACACATGTGTGCATACATGTATCAGATCCCATGGAGCTGGGTTTATGGGAGGCTCTGCAAGAGCAAGACATGTTTTGCTGCTGAGTAATCTCTCCGACCCATGCTCTTCCCTTTGAGGACATTACCTAGTTACTTCTGCAGGTCTGCAGTTGCTGGTGTCACCCATCTTTAACTCCCCGGGAAAGCAAATTGATCGCAACATTTAGATACAAACTTTTCAGAAGAATCATCACAAAGGTAGAAAGAAAGAGGAACTAGAGAATCTAACTAGAATCTAACTGTCCCAGGGCATCTCTGGGGGAATCAGAAGCTCTCCACTCCCGGTTCCATGGCAGTAGCTGAGTGCTTCTTGCATTTATATATTGCCACTGTGATGGCTGATCTAGGTTTGTCAACTTGACTGTCTGGAATCAACTATGACTCAAGCTCTCCGGGCACTCGTGTGAGGGAGAGCTTTGATTCAGTTCTCTGAGGCAGGGAGGCCCACCGTAAATATGGATAGCACCTTCTGCTGGCAGCCCAGATAGAAGGACATAGAGAAAGAACACTCTGCTTTTGCCTGCTTGCCTTAACTTTTACCGACAAGTCCATCTATCTACCCATTACTGCAACATTCTGTCACCGATATTAGAACCGATCTCTTTGGGATTTCCAAATAGAACGGAGACCGCAAGCTCTCCAGGAACCCTCCAAGGGCTTCAAGGCCAGATTGAAACTGCAGAGACATTGAACCTGTGAATTGAACAATTACTGGATTCTAGACCTCCTCAGTGTGAGATGGCTATTGTTGGATTACTCAGACCACAGCTTGTAAGCTGAACTAATAACCCCCTATATATTCTTTCTATTGGCTTGGTTCCTTTTGAGAACTCTGAGCAATATGGCCATCTCCTTTAAACCTGGCTTTGCGTTCTCATGTTCTTGCACATAATTCCGTGAGGAAATGCTCGAAGTTTCCTGTAGGATCCTTAAGTGGTATTTTATTTTTTTCCCCTCATGATGCCTTAGGACATCTTAAGATATTAAGATATTTTCTGGCTTATATACTGGTATATGTTTAATTTTAATTTAAAACCTTAACTTTAAGACTCAGCATGGGCTTTGTCCTCACACGAGATGCTCATTAAAGTCAAGCACTATTTACTTTATTCCTGGGAAGTTGTTATGCTTAATTCTACAGCAGAATTTGACATTCATCCTTGGTGAGACTTAGCGTAGCCGTACTCATTGTAAATGCAGACAGGGTAGGGAATGGGAAAGAAACAAGACAGGTAAGTGCGTGCTTTTATTTGTAACAAGTTTTATTTCTCTTCAGTCTGAGTTTTTTTTTTTCTTCTTCTTTTTAAAAATGTATCTTCTAATTTTTAGGTAGGTAGGAAGCCAAATGTGGAGGCTCAGTGTTAGAGCATTAGTTCATGTGTGTGAAGCCCTGGCTTTAAGGTCTCCAACCCCTCTGGGCAAAAAAAGAAATCAAAGAGAAAAAAAAAAAAACACCTAAAGGGAAGTGGTGATCTGTTGTACATAGAGCTATGAAGGAGGCGTTGGTGGGCGTGGCAAGCTTAACACCCACTAATGGCCACTCCCTGGACTTGCCAATCACACAGGATCAAGGTCGATTATAGAACAGCACATTTCTTCATAGAGGCCAGGCCTGAAGAGAGATGATTACTTGTTTTAAAGCATGATTACTGACCTTTGAAATGTATAAACTGCCAGATCATTTAGTTGAGACCCTGGGAAGTGAATACCATATTGGTAACAATGTGTATTTGGCTAAAACTCGAAATAAGGCACACTTAACATAGAGTACTAGTGGGCTTCACTCGAAAGAAAATGATCTATTAGTATCTTTAGCTATTGCTCAGGCAAAAGCCACTACCCTTTTGTTTTTTAGATTTTTTTAAATTATGAATATGTGTGTGTCTATTGAAGTACGTTCATATAAATGCAGGTCCTTTCTAAGGCCAGAAGAGAATGTTACATCCCTTGGAGCTAGAGTTGTAAACCACCCAATGTGGATCTTAGGAACTGATCTCAGGTATTCTGTAAGAAGAGTATAAGTTCTTACCCCCTGAGCCTTCTTTTTACTACTCTTTTCCAGGAAACAAGCTATAATAAAGTCTTATCCAGGACAGCCCAAGTAGCTTAGGAAGGCCACCATAAGGAACAAACAGCAAGAACAAAGACAAAGTAGCTGAAATGAAAACCTGGCAAATGTGGACTTTAGGGAACTGGATAATATTCGACAATAGACTGTTAAATAAATGGAAACTGTCACTGAGAAATTATGATCTTAGAAAGTGAAATCAAGATCAACTGACTGTCCTAAAAATAAATAAAATACCTATGGTATTTAAAGTAAGAAACTCAAATGAAGGAATTAACCTTGGGATGGACACAATAAAAAGGATCAGTCAATAAGAGCAGTTCAGAGTAAATAGCAAGGTGTCTGAAGAGTAGAGAATAATGAACAAGGAGACAGGTAGCCTCCCACATGAACAGAAAGACCGGGGAGGGGTATGTGTGACATTTTCAACTGTAGACTGGATACCAGACAGCATGGGAAAACCCAGAAATCACACTTGGAAAAATTAAGAGGCAGGACTCCAAAACCGATGGCAGATGTTGCCTCACTGATCAAGTTCCTCAGTGAGGTCTGGAGAGATGGCTCATTGGCTAAGGGCACTTGTTCTCTTAAAGGAGCTGGGTTAAGTTTCTACCACCCACAGGACTGCTTACAACTCCAGTTCCAGGTGGTGTGGCATCTTCTTCTGGCCTCTGCAGGCACTGGGCACACATGTGCAAAGATATGTATGTAGGCAAAAATACTCACACACATAAAAATAGATGCATGAAAACAAACCAAAATAAAAAGAATCCCAGTGAACACTGACTCAAATAAATTCAAAACATACCATGACCAGGGACATTATTTTTAACTGATAAAGTCCAAGGACGAGAGAGAGAGAGAGAGAGAGAGAGAGAGAGAGAGAGAGAGAGAGAGAGAGGAAGAAGAGGAGGAGGAGGAGGAGGAAAGGAGGGAGGGAGGAAAGGAGGGGGGAGGGAGGGACCAGTTTGAAGGGAGCAAGAATAAAACTGACAGGTAATAATTTCTAAACAGTATAAAAACAAGAGAGTGGATAGACTATTTATAGAACCCAAACCAAAAATATATACGAATTTACAATGCTATTTAACAAAATAATGTTCAAAAATGAAAATTAAATAGAGATATTTCTTACTACAAAGTCCTTTAAAGACTCCAAAGAGACTTTAACGCTGAGATATTCATCTTCTCCATAGGAAATATGAATGGGGGGGGTCCACTGGCTTAAAGGAAATAATTTCAGTTGGGAATGTCACCCTGTGAAAAAGAATAAACAGTCCATGAATAAGAAGACAGAGAAAAAAAATAAAAGACTTCTAACAACTGGATCAAATTCACAGAGAAAATAACAGTAACAGCCTAAAACCATTAGGACAAATGGATTTAAACCTTTGGTGTCCACAAGCGCAATTCAAGAGATGGAGTAAGTTTGGGCTTGTCTCAGTGAGTACAAGAATAATTCACAAAAGAAGAACAGAGGCTGAATGCATTATAACTTAAGTGCACTTTGGTGGAAAGGAACTGCCACGAGATTGCCCTGAAGGGGAGACTCATCAGGAAACAGGAGCTGAAGGATAAGGAGTATAGGCCTCCAGGTCCTCAACATCGCCACACCACAGGTCACAGAGTAATGGCATAGTGTGCTTTCTCATGTTACAAGGGGACATTGTATGTCCAACGTGGAGTGTTGTGATATTGTAAATCTCAGTGACATCACAATGGGGCATTGTATCACAATGGAATCTGAGGGCACTGTGATGTTACAGGGGCATGTTGTGATGTCACAATGAGGCATTATGTAATAATAAAGAACCATCATCATCATCATCATCATCATCATCATTATCATCATCATTATGTCATAGTGGTAGCTTGTGGTGTCAAATGAGCACTTTACTATTGTCGGAATGGTGCACTGTGATGTCCAGAATTGGTAAGGCACAATGGAGCCATTGTGATGTCACTATGGGGCATTGTGAGGTAACAGCGACACATTCTGAAATCACATGCATTATTGTGACATCACACCAAAGTATAGTGGTGCCACAGTGGGTGCACCATGGTGTCACCAAAGGCCATTGTGATAGGCAAATTGAGCATTGCAATGTAATAATTTATCTTTATGAAGTCACAATGGGACATCAACATTGTGGTGTCACAAGGAGAGCATTCTCATGCCAGTGGGGCATAGTTGAATCATAGGTGGCTTGTGGTGTCACAATGGAGCATTTTGATGTCACAACAGAGCATTGTGACATCACATGGATGCTGTGCTGTCAACAGGGCACTTTGAAGTCTCAATAGAGCATTTGTACTGTAACAAGGGAGCATTATAATCTGATGATGTAGCCTTATGACATCACAAGTAGGCACTGCGGTGTCATAAGTGGTCATTGTGATAACACAATAGGGCATCATCATGGTGAAACTTGGCAGTGCTAGAGTGGATATTGTAATGTATCAGGGTAGCAGTTTGGTATCACAATGGGAATTGGCTATGAGGGTGCACAGTGATTTCACTATGGTGGACTGTGCTCTCTCAGTGTGATATCATAAAGGGAATTGCTATGTCAAAATGGAGACTATAGTGTCACATTGCTAGGAGACACAGCCACCATGTAAAACATGATGGGATCTCTAAAGAGAACAAGAAAAATATTCCCTTCCAAGCCTGAGAGCAAGAGGATTCCTGACTCTTACAGGCTTTCATGGGGTTGGGCAAGCTTCATACCACATGATCTAGTTTGGCTTGGTCTTCATGCCAAAGGGCATGAAGGAACTAGATACCACAAACTCAATCTTGCAGCTGCAACGGGGGAGGGTCTGCGGTACAACATACTCTTTATAGCCCTGATGTAGGAGGCACACAGAGGGAGCACCCTCCTGCACAAGAGAGCTGCAGGCTGGCATTGCCTGATTCCTGGGAGAGGAAGAGAGGCAGCTGCAGGGTCTACAATCCAACAGAAGGGTTATAAATAGGTGAAAATCTGTACATCATAAAGTCCAAGCCCTCTGGGAGGGAGGACTAAACAGTTAGCTTTTCTGTTGTGGGAGATACCTTGAGATGTCCCAGGGATGTGGAAGGCTTTGCTTAGATGCTCGCTGTAGGTTCTTACTGGCTTTTTTTTTTTTCCAACATGCTTTTTGGAGAATTTCTATTCAGCTCACCATGTCCGCTCTTGGTTGGGTCCTCTGATGAGCAGATCAGACTTTATCTCTGACTTTTCCTCCATAGAACGTGCATCTGACACTCTTTCCTCCGATGCTGATTCTGTGCCCTTTCTACCACAGACTTCAATTAATCAGAATGACATGTAACAAACTAGCGTATGTGTATAATAAATTAGGACGTACTTATTTTTCTCTTTTTAATTATCTGCTATCTGGACAAGTTATCTTTCAATGTCATCTTTTCATTTGTCTATTTGTGTTGGGAAGTATCTTGCTACTATGGATCCCAGGCTGGCCTTGAACTTGTGATTCTTGTGCTCCTTAAGACTGGGATTATAAGTGTGTGTCTCATAACTGAAACTGAATACCCTCTTTTCCCCCCTCCTTTTCCTTCCTCTCCCTTTTCCATTCCCTCCCCTCTCTTGCTTTTTCTTCAACCCTCTTTCTTCCCGTCTTCATGTCCAGTGCCAAGGATCCAACCCCAAGCCCCTTCCTGGCACGTTAGTTAGGAATGGTGCCACTGACCTATTTTCTCGGCTCAGATTAATTTATTCCAGGACAGACTTTCTCTTTTTTTTTTTTTTGTTGAGTGGGGTGGGGAGGGGCATGACACTTTAAGACAGTAAACAACAAACATGTATCTGTAAAAGTGTCTTTTATTCTCCTGCTTACTGCCTTAGTCTGCCAACCTAGGCCTAGTTCTGGAAGCTTCTAGCTTCCACACAATCTTATCTCGTCGTCTGTGACTTGCTGCTGAGTAAGCCCACTCTTCCTTCTTTCTGATCCCCTAGCTGGTTCAACTCTGATGTTCTGTCTCAAGCTCTCTAAGCTGACTGATGCAATCTTGCTCCTCTCTGGGCTTCTCTTGATGCTCTGCTTAACTCGAAACCAGCTCTGACAATCTGTTCTAATCTGGCTCTACCTTATTTTCTCGCTCATTGTGACTTCACCTGTGTCTGGCTTGTTCTCTCTCTGCAACCTGTCTCTCTATAACTGTCCTGGTAAAACTGCCACCTCCCTCTCTTCCCCCCACCCCGGACTGCTCTCTTAAGTAGCTTCTCTTTCCTATCTCTGCCCATGAGATTTGGGCATATCCTATTCTGTCAAATCTTTCTCTGATTCATCACTTTTTCTGCCATTGAATTTGACATAACTTTCAAACACGGATTAAAGGAGAGTGTGGCTCTCGCTTCTCTCCCAGGAGGGCAAAGGGAGCAGAGTCAAAGAAAAGGGTTTGGATGGCCTGTGAGTAGGACAGAAATGACTATGGGATCAGCTTCAGCGAAACAGCTCAACTTTAATTGGAGAGAGTCAAAGGCTTTATAGTTTTGGGGGAAGGAGGTAGGAATTTCTAGGGTGAATAATGCTCATTAGCTCCAGGTTAGGGTGCGTCAGAATGCCTCGCTTACATGAAGAATAATTCCAGAAATTCCCAGTGCTGCCTGGACAGGTTCTTATGAGAAGCTGAACCTGTAATCTTACCAATGCCATGTGACATTCCTCAGGAAGATGGTGTGGGGGTTTCAAGATGCCTAGACAAGGTCAGAGAAGGAGAAGCCCTACCGTTAAAAGGAATCCTCCATTTTGTACCGAGCTCAAGAGAGACGTCCTGACAATGGCAGACTGCAACCTTAATCCTCAGGATTTCTCCATAGGTGTGCACTAAGGGTAAGTCACACCACAACTAGGAACAGGTATTTTTTTAGTAAATAACACAACCTTGGGGTTTGAAGTGTGATCACATATCCTGCAAGAACGCTCTTCTTCAGGTAGACTTTTATTAAGCGGTGTGGGGCCTGCTTCGTCAGCAGTTGAGCTGAGTATGCATTTTGCCATTCCTGTGACTGATGTTCATGTTGGGGTAAAAAAATCAAAAAATGACCGGTGGGTACCTGCGTGTTCCCACTCTGTGTGGATTCTCGGGAGCCGTGCGCTGTCTGTCTCTCTGCCAGCTGCTTTCTCACATGGTCCTCTTGGTGGGCTGTTACCACACCTGACACACATCACATTCTGCAGACCGCTCTACTGTGGCACCACGCCACGCTAACCCCAGGCGTTCTATAGCCACCCTTGCCAGGCTGTCGTTCTGCCCACCAGGAACTTTGCTCACGTCCCCAGTAGCCTGGTAAAAATCAAAGTTCTAGAAACTTGTAATTTATCAATTAGATTTATAAGTTGAATTCTCAATCCACAATACATCCACACGATAAATTCACTGCCAATTAATAAAGATATAAACCGCCCACCTAGACAAGATAAAATTGACCCAGTCCACCTGGATCTGGATCATCCTGCTTTGTCGTCTCCTTCTTTATTTTTTTTCCCACTTCTCTTCCTCTTTCCTTCCTAGACTTTCCCCTGCCTACCCTTCCTTCTCATCCAGTGATAGGCTCCGCCTTATCATGAACCTGCCTTTCTGCATAATGATATCATCCTATATTTCCGTTGGTGATCAGCTTTGAATACTCCCAGATTTACCTGTGATTAGGGTGGGGATGGGCTGTTTGAAAAGTTTCTTCCCTTCTTCATTTCACTGTCAACCTTAGTCTTCCTTTGTGAGTCAGAACCACAAAGACAAGATTGGCACCCGTCTTCACAGGCACCGGTGCCCCTCTCCTTCAAGTGGCAGACAAGTACTCTGTGGTGACAAGTACTCTGTGGTGACAAGTACTCTGTGGTGACTAATGCTCACTCGCCTGGCTGTAGTGCTGAAGAGGCTCTCCAGTTTCCCTTTCAAACTCCGGTCTCAGGCTGCTACCCTGGCTCTCAGAATTGTTTTGATTATATATAAGAATATGAGTGTCTGCTTCCTGACATGGGTCTTCCTTTCCCACATTGTGTCCTGGATCCTTGCCCATGATCTGGGCTTGTTGGTTTTAGCTGCCTCTCTTGCACTGGAACAAACGTCTACTCACTCCCCTAGGAGATCCACAGAAGGCCAAAGTAATGAATCCACCCAGGTTTGAAGGGGCGAGCAGGTGAGCATACTGGGGCTACTTAGGGAGCAGGGCTGAGAGCTTACTCACAGGAACAGTGGGTCCATCACCACCTCGGAGTTCTACGCCCCTGTATAGGATGAGTACATAGATGTTACTTCATGGAGTTCCACATTCAGTTAACGTCCTATTTCCTGTAGGCTGTATAGCCAACCCCTAATTTGCAGTAGCTACTTTCACTCAGCTCCACTCACAGATTTTGACAGGAACCCCACAGAGACATATTGTCTATGGATTCTGAGCTAGACAGCTCGTGAGGCCACACCCACCCGGGAAGTGACTTAACATCAAAGTGGTATTGGTACTGTGGACACCCACTCCTCCCACTCCCCACCCCTTCTCTGCCTCCTACCGGCATCAGAGAGCCTGGCTGCAGCTTCTTGCTGTGAACCTCCCCCATTCAAAGACCTCAGAAGAGGAGGCCCCCTCCTCTGCCCTGTGGGCTCCAAATGTTTTTCACAGACCCCACCATGCTGTCTGAATCACTCTCTTCAGAGCTTCTGCCATACTTTGGCATCTGTCTGTCTGTCTATGGCCTTTATCGCCTTTCTAATAAAGCCTCCAGCCCTGTAATCCGTGCCAGCATCCTCATGAACCACCAAGTCCCCACAGCAAAATCTAACAGGGAGCTGGTTGGCTGGAGGGAGAAACAGCTAGACTCTCAGGTGAGGATCCTGCAGGTGTCTCCGCATCTTTTCATCTTCTGTTACAAAGTGTGAACGGCTTCATCCCCATTGTCATATTCGAACCTTTCATTGTATCATTTTACTTACTTTATTGCCATGGTTACTGGGTCAGGGTTATCTCTACTCCGAAATGGCCATGGGAGGATCATGTTGTGCCTAAAAGAAAAAAGACAGATGACACTTATGTACAGAAATAAGGTTGGGGAAAAAAATCACTGCCATTGAAGGGGTGTGTGTTAGCTGAGAGAGAGGGGGTGGGAGGGGGAGGGGGGAGTTGTATTGTAAGCCGGGTTACAATAATTCTTTATTCTTTGGTGAAAACATAGTAACAATAGCCCTTTGTCTTTCTCTGAAATTTTCTCTGCTTTTCTTTTCTTTTTTCTTTTTTCTTTTTTTTCTTTTCTTTCTTTTTTTTTTTTTTAACTTTTACAATGTCTGTGCAGCCCACGTTGGGCTTCTTTATTTTATTTTATTTTTTTATATTTTATTTTTTTTTCACGTTGGGCTTCTTGTTGAAGAAGTTTTCAGTTCTATAATCACAAGTGTGTGCGTCACATACCTGATAGTTGGGCCTTTATTAACAACAGAAACGGAAGCACCCAGTATGTATCTCAGCCAAGCAGTGACAGAAAAAACAGCCAGCTCCTCTGTGATGTTGTAAAGATCCCAAGGTACAACCAAGACACCTGGTAATGGGATATTAAAGACAACTTTAAAAGGATACCAGAATCCTATTTAATTTTAATTAGTTATTGCTTTTGCCTCAAATTACAAACATAATCTTAATAGGAAATATACATCAAATACAAAAGTATGTTCTTCTTCAACCCTAGACTATCTCATTCTTTTCACCTCAGGCCCCACGGGGGGGGGGGGTTCAGTTTCCCTCTTCTTAGAAGTAACTGCCACTTGGAACACACTGTCCTTCCCTCTTCCAGCTTCTTTGTCTTAGACATCAAGGAATTTAAAACAGACTTAGCAACTGACTTGAGAACAAATTGACAGGAGTTTGAGAGGGGAAAAATGCAGGAAGCCGGTGATACTTGGCAGCTGCCTGGGAGAGAGGCTGGATCAGAAAAAAAGAGAAAAAAAAAAAAAAAAAAAAAAAAAAAAAAAAAAAAAAACCCTGACGCTTTATGAACCGGGGGTCAAGCAAGCAAAACGGGCTGAGCGGAGGCAGTCTGTCAGCAGCTGCATGGAGTATGGGGAGCAGGGGAGCAGGGGAGCAGGGGAGCAGGGTGGGATGCCAAGAGTATCAAGGCGAGCAACCTTAGGATGCTGGCTAGTGTCCAAAGAGAGAGATGGAGAGGGGAAAGGATTCAGAGAGCAGCCAGCTCAGGACGAACACCTATAAATAACCGCGGTGAGGGAGGAGCTCCTGGGATATGTGGATGCCTCAGCGAGGTAGTCTCCCCCGCCCCCGCCCCCGTCCCTGCCCCCTCCCCCAACTCCTGTTGCTTCTCATTTCATCAAGGGGTGAGTATGGACAATAGCCAGAAAACCCAGTGTGCTAACCCTCTATGTTTTGGTGGGTTTTATACTCTTTCTAAAGTCACTAGAACAGACAGCTTTCCTGAGGGGTGTTTTCTTGTTCAGGTGATTGACAGCTCCATTTAGATTAACTCCTGAGGGAAGAGGACAATAGTAAACTTTTGTTCCTAACCTGAGAGTCCGGCCTAGATAATAATCTTACGACCTTCTGTCAGTTCAGAATGTCATCTCTTTATCCAGGCCCAGAGACACAACGGCTTAGATATCATTCTTTTGGGCAGTGATCATGGAAGAGAACAGATTAAGAGAGAACTTAAGAAAAAGAGAACAAAAATGAATGCTTAATACTTACCTGGCAGGGGAGAAATGATCATGAGAGGGGTAGATTTTCCAGTAGGGAAGCTTATCCGTTGCACTCCAATATGCTGGCCCTTTTCAACTTCCCCAGATGTGGGAGAGTCAACCACATCACCTGTGGGAGTGGGGGACTGCATCTCTGCTATTTCCTAAAGCATGCATTTATAAAAACGGCCATATTTTACCAGGAGGAACTGGCCATTCCCTGATGGGTCTCAGCAGAGCCCAGCTGTCCTGCCTTCCTCCTTTCTGTAGCCATTCTTTTATGGAGGGTTTTACATATTAAGAAGGGGCACTGTGGCACCCCCTTTCTTTATCCTTTTTATAGGTCTTCACTTGTAAAATGAGTTTATTAAGAGTGACCCAGGAGACAAGACCAGAATTGATTTTCAAAAAAAAAAAAAAAAAAAAAAAAAAAAGGTAGAGCATGCCTCTGCCCTACAGTATTTCTGATCTAAGAATGTTGGGGAAAGATCTCTGCCAAGTTTAGCTTTCTCCCACACATACCTCTTCAGGGCTCTGAGACCATTCTCTTTTGGAAAATGAAGGGCAGGCTTACTTTCTTTCCTTCTTTCTTCCTTCCTTTCTTTCTTTTCCTTCCTTCCTTCCTTCTCTCCTTCCTTCCCTCCTTCCCTCCTCTTCCTCTTCCTCTTCCTTTTGAGATTGAGAGCTTCAACTCATTTTCCTGAATTCTGACTCAACTAAAAACCAAGTTCTGGAGACTGGTTTGTTTTGGGTAGAGATCAGGGGTGGCTAGGACTTGGTGACAGTCAAGGCCCTGGCATCACAGTTCTTGGCTTTACACAATGTCAGCTATGATTTCAAGAGGTCTAGCCACTATGGTTTCAAGTCTGCTCATGTCAAACCAGTGACCTCATCATGTAAAACACAGGAGAGACAGACATTGTATATTTTCCAGAAAACAGAAAAAAGCCAACTAGTAAGTAGTTTTTGGAAAGGCATCAGATTTTCTATGCGCATGCCCTTTGACACAGCAATTCTATTTCCAGAAACTGAGCCTACAGAAATAATTACATAGATGGACAAAGATATATCATAAGGAAGGCAGATACAGCATTACTTACAATCTTGAGGAATTGGAGACCACTAAATGTCTGGCAAAAGGCAATTGGTTAAATGAATTATGAGAGAGAAGGCACTATGCACTTGAGAAGAGGTATTTAATATGTCAAATGACTACCACGCTCAGGGAATATATGTTCAAAGATCATAAACCCTAAAATCCAATGCTCTTAGTTTCAACCACCTCCAAGCAGCCCTATAAACACTTGTCCCACAGCAGAGGCCTGGAGTCTAACAAATGATCCTATAAAACACAGGATTTAAAATTTAGATTCTTAGAAGTGTAATTGCAGCTTTTACTTGTGTGTGTGTGTGTGTGTGTGTGTGTGTGTGTGTGTGTGCGTGTGTGCCACAAATTCTGAAGTTGTCATTAAATATCTTTCTTGACTGCTCTCTACATATTTATTGAGGTAGGGTCTGTAGATGAACTTGGAGCACAGCAAGTCTATTTAGCCTCAGTAGCCAACTAGACTTCTCTGTCTCTACCACTCAAGGTCTGGACTTACAGATACTTCTCTGAGTCTATGTGGACTTGACAGGGTTTCTGGGAGTCTGAACTTCAGTATTTATACTTATGTGGTAAGTGCTTCATCTACTGGGCCATTTTCCCAGCCCGGTTGTCATTTTCTCAGGATAAAAATAAACTAATACTAGACTTCAAGGACTTGAAAAATAATCAAGTAACCCAGGTACCTCAGTGGTATGGCTTGTTGTCGGTGTGTGAGCGCCTTCAGTTCAACACTTATCATAAAGCATGATTTAAAAGAAAAAGAAAAGGCAACATTACTGAGGAAAAACAATTTATTCAGATGAAAGACAAAAGCTATCACAGTATGAAGTGGGCACAAACCCAAAATACATCTGACAGAATGCACAAATTTGTAGCAGAAAATTCTGGTCCTGTGTTTTGCTTTTTTGTGCTTTAAAGACAGGTCCTTTCCATTAGCCCAGATCTAGGATGACCTGGATCCTCTTACTTAACCTTTCCAGTATAGGGTTGCTAGACACATGCCACTGTGCCCACCACAAAGTTCTCCTGCATGGAAAGATACATAAGTATATTTTTGAATATCCTTTGCTGTAAAACATATTTATTTTTAAGTGTAAACATGTCTGTGTGTCATATACATGCAGTGCTGGAAGAGGCCAGAAAAAAAGGTGATGGATTACCCAAAATTGGGATTGTAGAGTTGTGAGTTAGATGAGTTGGGTTGTGGGAAACAAAGCTAAGCTCTCTGCAAGAGCAGTAAGTGCTCTTAATCTCTGAGCCGTCTCTCCAACCTCAGTCTCTCTTTCTTTATGCTCTTATTCAATGTCAAGGTATTACAGAACGAAGTCCAGAATGGTCCAGAAGTTCTGGGAAGGAAACTAAAGGGAGCTGATTCCCTGAGACAGGATCCTCTAGCTCTCTGGTCTCCTGACTGCTGTTGACTATGAGCCATAGCTCAGACGGTCACTTGATTACAAGGACCAGAAGAATGGAAGGTAGCATTTGTGAGCAAGGGGTGAAGACCAAGTCTGTGTTCCTAATCAGGCTGGTGGGATGACAGGCTGCACATTTTGGGATATTTCTTCCATGAAATAAAAAAAAATTTTTTTTTTGCTTTTATCTTAAGACACAGACACTTCATTTAGTTTTTGCAATATATTTTATAGTCCATGTAATGCGATGCAAAATAAATTTAGGACTTGAAATAGCATGATCTTTGAAATGAGCAATAACTAGTAAAACTGAACAAGAGTGAGAGAGGCAGAGAGAAACAAAGACGCAGAGAAGGAAAGAGAAAAGAGGTGCTAATACTAAATTGTGATCTTCAAATACAGAAAAGCTTAAGAATGTATATTAACGGCATCTCACATAAACCAAAATAATAATAAATAATACATGTTCTTTGAGAAATAGTTTGTTATCAAACATAAAATACTCCATTTGACCCGCAATAAAAGAAAGTTCTGAATAGTCCAATAACCACCTCCAAATAGGGTGGCAGGTTCAGATGGCTTTAATGCTGCATTCAATCTAAAACTCAAAACATCGTGTAATTCTTATGTCATTTAAATAATTCCATTCCACAGGAAAAAATGACATGCCTTTAATTCATGGCCTAAAGTCTCATGAAGATAGCACATGAGAGAAAATTATATGGACTCCAATTACAGATATAAAAGGAAGTATTTCAAATAAACTATTAGATGTCTGAGTCCAGATATCCATTTTTTAAATTATATGATGTGGCAATGAAATGCATTCCAGTAACACAAGGACTTCGGGATCCCAGACTTTATCAACATATTTTATTATATCAACAACCCTCGGCATATCAATCGCAGCTGAGAGGCTTTTCAGTAAAATGCAAAGCTATTGTGAATAACTGAATCGAAGACGGATGAGAAGAAGGCCACAGAAAAATAACAAATGCTAGTTCCAAAACCAGCAGATGATATTCTAAAGGATGAAGCATTAAAGCCATTTCCTATTAAAACCTGAGATCAGATCCTGTCATTGTCCCTTTACAATCTCTGGAGCAGTAGCTAATGCAAGAGACACAAACAAACCAAAAATCTAAACGTTCATGAAGGACATTGGAGGAAAGGGACAGACTGAATGTAATTGTAGCACTAAAAGCTATCTCGAAATCTGCTCTAAGCCTTGTGAATTCAGAAGATAAGTGTACAATAAACAAAAATATACATTTTTTTATTTGAAATCAATGACATGATTTAGACAATACATTCCATTCAGAATAGCATTGGCATTTAAAATCTTGGGTATATCTGTTTATGTATGTATATATGTATGTATGTATGTATGTATGTATGTATGTATGTATGTATCTATCTATCTATCTATCTATCTATCTATCTATCTATCTATCTATCTATCTATCTATCTGAAATCAACTGTTGAAGCGTCAATGACCAGGAAGTGCATGAATTAGCAAGCTTAAGGGTATAAGCTAGGTCAGTTCTAAAAACAAGACAACCGTGGCAGAAGGAAGGATGAGAGACTTAGATTTAGGGATGTTTGACCCAAGACTTGACCCTCTTAGATACTGGTCTGTTTAGCTTCTACTCTACCACAAAAACTTAGGCTAGATATCCCTTCTAGAAAATTCTTGGCACCATGCCTGATACAAGGGAAACCATCAAACTGTAACGGGACTTATAATATCAGAAAGAGGGGAAAGAAAGATCAAGATCTTAGATGGAGGACCATAATTGAGTAAGAATATTAACTCAAGCTGAGCTCATAATATAAATGATTAATCCGTGTGATCTTTAGAGATATTTATAAACTTGGACATTTTCAAGACCAACTAACACAGACCCGTGTTGCTATTGAACAAGGTCAATTGAATTAAAGCTAAGTAAAAACAAATCAGAGCTTTATTATTGCTGTGATTATATAAATTTACTTCATAAAATCCCTTTCACAAGCGGGCACTTTGATCAGCAATGAATTTGCAGTTGCACCATCCAAGTGAATTCTGTTGTCAGATAACTTTGAACCCGGAAGTAACTTAAGTCTCATGGACATATCTTTGTTTGTCAAAATATTGGGTCAGTCTGTCTTTGGGAATCTCATTTCCAGCTGTGGGGTGGCCAACATTGGAAAGAGCTTTGCATAGAGGGTGGTTTGGATCTTGGAGGGCGAGACGGTGGCTAATGAGTTAGACTACTTTTGAGCTATTTCCCAAGAAATCCCTTGTCAAAGGTGTTCTAGCTCAGGATGGGGGAAGATCTTAAACACCTCCAGATCTTCTTGACAGTTGAAGATCAGTTAGAGGTAGGGATTGGTCGAGGGGAGGGCAGTGGAAGCTACTGGCAACCTGAGACAGGAAATGGCAACATAGCTTAAAAGAAAAGAAAGCTAAATAGCTATCTTACCAATTTGGCTCAAGCTTTAGGACGTACTTAAAATGAACCAAGAGCTTTTCTTAGTCCCGGAGGAAGATTCCATAACCTCAATCATGTCTCCTTGACTCTAAAGCCACAATCGCATAGGCAAACCTGTCCAGTTCTGCTGCTTGCTGGGACCGGAATCTGACCCATTCAAGTATATTTTCACTGTTTTTCTGGTTTTGATGGTTTCCTTCAGTAACTTGGCTCTCTTAGAACTT